>NW_024068592.1:0-122372 GCF_009389715.1 Phoenix dactylifera
TCGACTCCGATCCCAACGGTAATATTGTCAGGAAGTGCAGACTGTGTCCAACGGCTCTATTTTTGTCTCTAACGGCTATATTCTTGTTTCCACGCCATCTAAAGCTATAAAAACAAGAAGAGAGCTAGGGGAGAACTCATGGAAGTGGGAGAGATCATCTAGGAAAGAGATCTCAAAGAGATTACAAAGGAAATCTCCCACAAGCACAAAAGGGCCATCCAAAACGAAATAGAGAGAAGAAGAGCATCCAAGTGAATCCGAAAGCTTCCTCTCCATCCGTGTGCTGCCTCGGGGATCCTCTACTTCATGCCAAATCAGAGGAGGATCAAGTAAAGAAGAAGCCGAGCTCCTCCATCTTCAAAACTCGTTTGAGGGCTTCTCTTTACTCTATTTGTTTATATTGTCATATCTGCTTGTTTAAGAAGCTTTGATTTGTTTTTATTCTTCGTTTTAATATCTTGTAACTTGATTCAATCAAGGGATTGAATCAAGGGTTAAAGGTTTGTTGGTGAGCCAAAGGAAAAACCAACGGTGTAAGGTTTGTTGGTGAGCCAAAGGGAAAACCAACGGGATTAAGGTTTGTTGGTGAGCCAAAGGAAAAACCAACGGGGTTTAGGTTTGTTGGTGAGCCGAGGGTAAAACCAACGTGTAAGGGTTTGATTGTGAGCCCGGGAAAACAATCGGGGTTGGTTCTAGTCGGTGAGCCTGGGAAAACCGACCGAGTTCGTTGTGCGCTCGTAAAACAACAAGTTGGGGTTGTGAGCTTGTAAAACAACCGGCTGTAATCGGTAGGATTATAGTGAAATTCCCAAGAGGTCTTGGGAAGTGGATGTAGGTGCTGGGGTGCACCGAACCACTATATGTCTTTTGTGTTTGTAATGCCTCTAGTTATTGTCTAACTAACACACTTACTTACTTAGATAAATTGCTTGCATAATTCTTATCCGCACATCCTTTAGTTGCAAGCATATTTAATCAAGTCGAAGTCTATACATCAAACCCTTGCTAAGTTTAACTTTCACTGTGCATCTATACAACTTAGCATAGTTAATCAAAAAGTAGTAGAAGTAGCATAAAAGTTTTAAAAGACCCAATTCACCCCCCCTCTTGGGTTGTATCTACTGGGCAACACAAACTCTGAAATTTTTGAGCTTTTTAAGCAAGTAAAAATCAATGTACCTCTTCTTGATGCAATCAAACAAGTGCCCTCCTATGCAAAATTTTTAAAAGATTTGTGCACTGTCAAGCGTCGTTTAAATGTCAAGAAGAAGGCATTTTTGGCTGAAAATGTAAGCGCAATTTTACAGCATAACATTCTCCCTAAATATAAGGATCCAGGTTGCCCAACTATCTCGTGCATCATTGGCAATTTTAGGATTGAGCGAGCATTGTTAGATTTAGGAGCGAGTGTGAATTTGTTGCCATATACGGTATATGAGCAACTCGGTTTGGGTGAGTTGAAGCCAACAACTGTGACCTTACAATTAGCTAACAGGTCAGTGAAGGTCCCTAGAGGGATTATTGAAGATGTGTTGGTCCAAGTAGACAAGTTCTATTTTTCTGTTGACTTTATCGTACTGGACACACATCCGGCTTCCAATTCACCATCTCAGATTCCGGTCATCTTAGGACGTCCATTCCTTGCAACTTCTAATGCATTGATCAATTGTAGGAATGGTGTCATGAAGCTTTCTTTTGGAAATATGACCTTGGAACTGAACGTCTTTAGTATAGGTAAACAACCCAGTGATCATGAAGAAAGTAAAAAAGTTGAATGGGTTGAAACCATTGCGGAAGAATATTTGTTAAAAGAAACATTTACTGAATCGGCCGACAATGGTTTAATAGATTGGTGTTCTGAAGGTACTGCTAATGATGTGGTCCCACCTGGTTTAGATAATTCGGATGTTATGATGGTCAATGGGTGGAGACCGAGAATAGAGGAATTTGAACATTTGCCATCTCGAGGAACAAAGATAGTACCATCCCATGAACAAGCACCTAAGCTCGAGTTGAAACCTTTACCGAAGGAACTCAAGTATGCCTTTCTTGGATCCGATGACACTTTTCCTATAATCATCTCATCTGATCTTGATCATGCCCAAGAAAGAAAATTACTTGGTGTTCTAAAGAATCATAGAGGAACTTTAGGGTGGTCTATTGCAGACTTGAAGGGGATTAGCCCTTTAATTTGCACGCACCGGATATATTTGGAGGACAATGCCAAAACCACAAGGCAAATGCAACGCAGGTTGAATCCTACGATGAGAGATGTGGTTAAAGCAGAAGTCCTCAAGTTGCTTGACGTGGGTATTATTTACCCAATTTCCGATAGCAAGTGGGTAAGTCCTACTCAAGTCGTGCCCAAAAAACAGGTCTGACGGTAGTCAAAAATGAACAGGGTGAGTTAGTCCCGACTCGTGTCCCCACGAATTGGCGCATGTGTGTTGACTATCGAAAATTGAATTTGGTCACTAGGAAAGATCACTTTCCCTTACCCTTCCTAGACCAAGTTTTGGAAAGAGTTGCAGGACATAATTTTTATTGTTTTCTCGATGGCTATTCCGGATACTACCAAATCGAGATTTCACCAGAAGATCAAGAGAAGACTACTTTCACTTGTCCTTTTGGTACATTCGCTTTCCGTCGGATGCCGTTCGGGTTATGTAATGCACCTGCAACATTTCAAAGATGCATGCTCAGTATTTTTGAAGACATGAACGAGAAGTTTTTGGAAGTGTTCATGGATGATTTTTCTGTTTTTGGCGATTCTTTTGATGATTGTTTACTACATTTACAAGCTGTCTTAGCTCGGTGTATAGAAAAGAACCTGATACTGAATTGGGAGAAATGCCACTTCATGGTGCCAAAGGAAATTGTCCTAGGACATATTGTTTCATCGAAGGGCATGGAAGTTGATAGAGCTAAGATTGACTTAATCGCCAAGCTACCTGCACCCAAGACGGTTAGAGATGTTAGATCATTTTTGGGTCATGCCGGATTTTATAGGAGGTTCATCAAGGACTTTAGTGTCATAGCCCGACCATTATGTAACCTCCTATCCCTTGATACACCGTTCAATTGGACTGAATGTCAAGAGGCATTCGAAAAGTTGAAGTCTATGCTTAGCACTGCACCCATCGTGCGACCACCCGATTGGTCATTACCTTTTGAGATCATGTGCGATGCTAGTGACTATGCGATAGGAGCTGTCCTAGGACAACGCAAGGATAATAAGCCATATGTCATTTACTATGCAAGCAAAACTTTAAATGATGCTCAAATGAATTACACCACCACCGAAAAGAAATTGCTTGCAGTAGTATTTGCATTAGACAAATTTCGCTCTTATATCCTTGGTGCTCCTATTGTTATCTTTACGGATCATGCAGCGCTAAAATATTTACTGGATAAGAAAGAGGCTAAACCACGCTTAATATGATGGATACTTTTACTCCAAGAATTTGACATCACTATCAAAGATAAAAAGGGAGTAGAGAATGTGGTTGCTGACCATTTATCACGGCTAGTTTTTAATGATTCGGTGCCACAGTTGCCCATCAAGGACTCGTTCCCTGAAGAGCAATTGTTTGCACTTTCTACTATGCCATGGTTTGCTGATATTGTAAACTTTCTTGTCACGAACCGGATGCCGGAGCATTGGGGATCGAATGATAAGAATAATTTCTTGCGTGAAGTTAAGAAATTATTATTATGATGCTCCTTATTTGTTCAAGTATTGCAATGATCAAATCTTTAGAAGATGCATTCCGGAACATGAGATACAAAGTGTACTCTCTTTTTGTCATGCCAGTGCTTGTGGAGGACACTTTGCATCTAAGAAAACGGCAGCTAAGGTGTTGCAATGTGGTTTTTATTGGCCTACACTATTTAAAGATGCCCACGAGTTCTGTAGGACATGTGACCCATGTCAGCGTGTTGGAAGTCTAACTCGTAGGCAAATGATGCCTCTTCAGCCCATTACTGCTATTGAAATTTTTGACATGTGGGGTATTGATTTCATAGGTCCATTTCCACCATCTTTTGGCCATGAGTATATTTTAGTTGGTGTTGAGTATGTGTCAAAATGGGTAGAAGCTGTTGCCTGTAGAACTAATGATCACAAACCTGTTTTGAAATTCCTAAAAGAAAATATTTTTTTACGATTTGGGATGCCCAAGGTTATAATTAGTGATGGGGGAAAACATTTCTGTAATAAGCCTTTTGAGATCCTATTGCGAAAGTACGGTATCACTCATAGAATTGCAACTCCTTATCACCCGCAGACTAGTGGCCAAGTAGAGTTAGCCAATCGGGAAATTAAACGAATTTTAGAGAAAACGGTGAATCCATCACGCAAAGACTGGCCTTTAAAACTTTCTGACGCATTGTGGGCTTACCGTACTGCTTATAAAACTATTCTTGGTATGTCCCCGTATCGGCTAGTCTATGGAAAAGCATGTCATCTACCTGTTGAATTAGAGCATAAATCATATTGGGCCATTAGAAAATTGAACTTTGAATTGTCAGATACTGGTTTAATTTGAAAATTACAATTAAGTGAGTTGAATGAATTTCGTCGGGATGCGTATGACAATGCTAGACTTTGTAAAGAACGAATGAAAATTAGGCATGATAAATCAATTCTAAGAAAATCTTTTGAACCTGCATAAAAAGTTCTTTTGTATGACTCTCGCTTACATCTGTTTCCTGGAAAGTTACGATCAAGATGGACAGGTCCTTTCATTGTAAAAACTGTTTTTCCACACGGGGCAGTTGAAATTGAGAATCCACAGGATGGTCAAATTTTTAAGGTAAATGGACACAGATTAAAACCTTTTCTTGAGAATTTTGCAGATGAAGAGGACTCCTTTCCCTTGGAGGAGCCTTCTTATGACTGAGCATGACGGCCAAGGTATGTGTATATTAGTTAGAATTATTTTTTTTCTTTTATTTTTTTTCTTATTTTGTAGGTCTTCTTTTCTGAAAATCAACAGCTCAAGGTATTCTTCTTCTCTCTAATATTCTTTTCTCTATTGTTTCTCATATATAGCTTTCTTGCATCTTTTACATTGAGGACAATGTAATATTTAAGTTGGGGGGAGGGAAATATTTTGCAAAAAAAAAAAAAAAAAGTTTTTGCATTTGATTTATTCCATTACTTTCTTTTCTGAGCAAATGCACATGCATTTTTATATTAAGTTTGTGCAACTATTAATGCAAGGAATACATGCATACTATGACTGATCAGTGACCTATTATTAGATTCCCACACGTGTACTTAATGATAATAGGAAAGCCTCAGGAGTTCACATTTGTTAACTGCATTTTTGTGTTAGCCTTATCCCTAAAAGAAGTATGAGTATCCTTGTTCGTACCATAAGGTTCAGGATTTGGTTTTCACATAAAGATAGAGGTTGAATATCCCAGTTAGATTACTTAGGTGCCTTATGATCCGACCTTGGTTGACCTATAGTCACGATGCAGTCACATATATAATAAAAAAATATATATATGGTTCAGTCTATCTTCTCTTTTCTTGCACACAAAAAAAAAAAAAACAAAAAAACAAAAAATCCTCATGATGACAAGTCTGTCCTCATGGCGTAGTCTGATTCGAGTAATTAAGCCCGAGGGGTGTTTCACCTAATGTCTTGATCCAACTGGATCGGGGGTCATTGGCTGAAAGCTCGCTACACGGATCTTACTAGAGCCTAATGGGGTTGGACTATTGTAATCGTCATATGTATTTTAAAAATAAAAATAACAATAAGCATGAATAAGGTTGGTTGGACTGAACCTAGTGACATGTGGTAATGGCTGGTTTGACTCCATTGTATTGGACCTCTGTGTATCCGGGTTGTTTAGTTGGGATTGATAGCTCTTTCTTTACTTGCAAACCATTCTTGACAAATTTAGACAACATATGATATTCTGAAAATTTGATGGATCAGGTACTAACAAACTGTAGAAAACACTTGTGAACTTGAGTAGTGCACCTAAAACTCAGGCGGTGCCCTGTTGTGGTGGAGGTATTAGTACTCTGAGAAAGTCATGCAATTTGATGCACACTACACTTTTATATTTCCTTGCTTTGACAGTTGCCATGCTTGAAAATATATATCAATTAATTACATGTGTATTAACTTAGGATTTATTTCATTTTTTTATTAGAATCTCATGTCATATAATTCATGATGTTTGTGGGTAACATCCCTGAAAACCCTCACGAGACAACACTCGTCCACTAGGGTAACCTAGGGGTTTAACGGCTTGTTGCACGTGCTAAGTGCAATCGTGATTCCTACGAAAGTGAGTACATATCTTAGTTTTATATCTTTAGCTTCAATAAAAAGTCATAGGTTAAACCATACCTTTTGCACTCTCATTCTATTATCTGCTCATTAATTGCTAGAGACTAACAATAAGCTAGTTGGGGGGGTGTGATGAGAGCACAAAAGTGCGATCTATACATCACTTAAATTAGTATTATTGCTAACAAATAATGATAAAATTGCTGTATTAATATTATATTTTTGTGGGGTGCAGGTGATCGGAAATCAAAGCTAAAATGCACATTGGGTTCAAAAAGATGCATCACTATAGGTGACCAGCCAACCGCATAGGTCGACCCCAGTTGCACACTAGGAGGAGGTCAAGTTCAGCTGTCCACTTCATCGCAGCTTCAGTCTTCTATGAGCCAGCCCATCCACCCACGTGGAAGAATCGCGAAGCATCTTCCGCGTCTGCTTCTCCAGAGCAGCCCAACGTGTGACCCCTCATCCAGTGTCCGTGCAACCTCCCAGCACCCAAATTTCATCCTTCGATCCAGCCATCCATCATCCCGGCATCTCCCAAGCTTCCACGTTCACAGCACGTCCCAGCTCCATCCGACTTCATCGCAGCGTCCACGTCCGAGTTCCTCACGAGCGCACGCCTCGTCCGCACCTCATCCCAGCAAAGATCCATCTTCCCATCCCGTGATTTCAGCATCAGCGATCATCTCCCGTCTGCGTCCATCCTTTTCTTCCGGATTAAGCAAGCAATCAGCCTTCCGTCTTCCTCGCAGTCCACACATCCTTCCGTGAAGCCTTCCCGCATCCAACTTCTCCCAGATCTCCCAGCCAACCGTGGTGATTCACCCGTATCCACAGCATTCCCAGCCGTCTGCGAGGATCTTCAGCCGAGCCTGCCACGCCACGTCAGCCCCAAGGATCCGTGATCAGCTCCCATCCCGCGTTTGGCCTTCTCGCATCCGGGATACTCGGAATCTTCCCTTATCCTGTGGGATCAGGGACCAATCGTAGCATATAAGAGGGTTCTCTCGGTTGGCAAAGGGGAAGGCAGTTCATTCAAAAAAAAAATAGAGCCTCATTCCTTCCCATTCGGTGAAACAGAGGAGTAGCCCTCTGTCAAAAGAAAAAAAAAAAGAAAGGGAAACAGGGCCTCCCCTGTTTCCAAAAAGAAAAAGAAAAAAATGAAAGGGAGATTAATGTTTTCAATGAGTGGCTGATTTCTTAGGGAGGGAGATGGAGGAACCTTTGATGTATTGCTCTTTGAAGTAAACTCTAAACTTTTGCCTTCAATGAATCATATTTACTGATATGTTTTTGATCCATGCATAGTTATTTCGTAGATAGCTCTTTAATGGATTATGATTATTGATATATGGATTGCTTTAGTATTTGATTCGTTGTAGACGTAGAAAGCACGATTAATGCTTAGAAATTGAGTTCATATGTTCATGAAACATATACCATGATTAGATCTATCCTACATTTAATCTTTAATCAAGAACCATAGAGTTTATTTCTTGGATGCAATATCATCAAGGGGGATTCCAGATCCCTACCATCTTTATTTCATTGAACTTTGTTTAGTTGCATATCATTCTTTGTTTTTAATTTCTGAAAATCAAAACACCATCTTAATCCACGAATTTATTGAATTAATTAATCTAAAATTATATTAAATAATCTAATATATATTTCGTTCCCTGAGGATTCGACCTCGGACTCCCGAGATTTTACTAGTTGTGCGATTCTCCTGCACTTGGGAGAACAATTTTATTTTCGCATCACTCCGTACCACCAGAGAGAGAGAACTTCTTCCTCTCTCTTCTTCTTCTTCACTGAATCAAGACTACCTCTCTCTGTCTGACGTTTTCTTCCTAAGAAAAAAAAAATCTCTCTTCGTCTCTTTCTTTGAGGAAACGGTGGCCTACAAATAGGCCAATGCTGAGAGGAGTTAAGAGGCGTAATATGAATGAATTTCATAACGTTTGTTTCAAAAAACAACCATGAGGAAAAAATAGCGATTAATGCCGATAACTGCCGTATTTCAAAAATCAAATTGAACTGGAATGTAGCCAGTTCAAAACCGGACATTCCAGTCCAAATGGCAATCCAAATGGAGTCCGGATGGAGACATGGCGTGGCTTTGAAGCATCGGCGGAAAGTTCTCTATTTTCTCCCAGGCTTTCTCTCATCGTGGCTCACAGGACACTTCTTAAGGGTCCATAGCTTTTATCCATCGCAGCTCATAGGGGATGCTTAAGGGTCCATGGGTTATTTAAATTGGGATTGGGTCAGCAGTTCAATCAATTGGGTTAGCCTACTTGGTTCTAAACCAAATTGATGGCCCAATTGAATGATTTATGACCAAAAAAAAATCCACATGAGTCCGACTCATGGGAGGTTCAATTGGGTCCAGTCTCGGCTCGATCCAAGTCCGACTTAGATCAAAACAAATACGAAATTAAATTCCAATTAAATCATGATGGAGCCCAATTACTCTAATTGAGACCCAATCAAACCCAATCTCAACAATTGAGTCCTAATCAAGTTTAATTACATTAAATGAAACTTGATTGACCCTGAATAGAGACTTAATTAGTTGTTCATCCATGAAATTTAGCATGTACCTCATGTTCAGTGCTAGCTGAACATAGACAGAACCAAATTCCAAATGACCCACAATTTAATTTTTAATTAAATTGGGTCAAGACCTTCCTACTTAGCTTGACTAATATGCGTGACTCCGATAGGTTTGGACACTCAGCCGATAGTACATGGACTACTCCATGCACTAATCGAGGTGACCATCTAGCAATGATACCCGACATCCAGATAGGTCGAATATGCAAAGCAACATTCATGGTTATTGCATAATTCATCCCTATGACCATCGATGCTCAAGATGACCTCAGAGTGGACTGTCGAACTTTGGGTCCGGTCATCCATAGTGTATTTCAATTAATCAAATCAAGTGACCTATCACTTGGTTTACCTTGGCCAAGATTTTACTGAATTGAAATACAGCGAAACATCAACTCCTATAATCTGGAGTGGTCAATCCCATCTTGACTCAAATACAGACTTCGCGAGTACTTGACTGCACCCAGCATCCTTCCGATCGTTGAATTAGAAATTCAGATCATCTAGTGCCTAAGTACAGTGAGTTGCTTGAAGTCACCGTGATAGTCTCAGGTCTAAGGGGTACTTATGCCCATACGCTTCGCAAGCTAACTCCCGACAGTGGAGTGCTCCGTAGGTGAGTCACTGTTCAGTGACGATGTACTGTTACATCTCATCTGTATGCCATACAGTGTCTCCACACTCCTTGGTTTAAGAGGACAACCAACTAAATGGCACACAACGACCTATGCTTGACATAGTTATCGTCCAATTGACAGCTCATCATTTGGTCGCGAACTGGTTTAAGGACTAAATGATAAAACCTCCTTTATCCACTAAATTAGTCCTAAGGACTTCATCACAATACAAAGAAGTTCAATTTGAAGATGTAACACTTGTGATGAATAAAAAATAGCTAGAATAAATTTTTAATCATTTTAATAAAACATATACATAATCCAATTTCTTACAATTAAAAATTGGCTTTGGGACACAATTTTCAACAACTCCCACTTGGACTAAAGCCAATTTGTACAATATCTTATACCCATCTTCGATTTATGATAATCGAACTCCTTTACAGAAAGGGCTTTAGTGAATGGGTCAGCTAGGTTCTCCTTTCCATCGATCTTCTGAAGATTGACGTCACCTCGTTCCACGATCTCTCGTATAAGGTGGTAGCGACGCAGAATGTGCTTGGTCTTGTGGTGAGACTTTGGCTCCTTTGCTTGTGCAATGGCTCCAGTATTGTCACAATACAAAAGAACTGGACCATTAATTGAGGGAGCAACACCAAGTTGATTTACAAACTTTTTGATCCAAATAGCTTCCTTTGCCGCATCTGATGCAGCACCATACTCTGCTTTGCATACGGAATCGGCTACTGAATGCTGCTTTGAACTTTTCCAGCAGACTGCTCCTCCATTCAGGGTAAACACAAATCCTGACATACTCTTACTGTCATCATGGTCTGACTAAAAACTAGAGTCTGTAAACCCCTCAAGTTTTAAGTCAGATTCTCCATAGATTAACTGTTGGTCCTTAGTATTTCTCAAATACTTAAGGATAGTTTCACCACCTTCCAATGGTTCTCACTCAGATTAGACTAATACCTACTCGCTACTGCTAGTGAGTAAGCAACATCCAGTCTCGTACATGTCATGGCGTACATGATGGATCCCACTGTTGAAGCATATGGGATTCTACTCATATGCTCTCTCTCTTTGGAAGTTATCGAACAATCTTTCTGTTGCCCAAGGAGACAACCCAAGAAGGGGGGGAGGTGAATTGGGTTTTAATTAAATCTTGACCAATTAAAAGTGTAATGAGTAATTAACTAAATCTAATGTAAGCAAAATAGTTAGATTACTAGATGCAGTGAGTGAAGTGAGAGAAAGAGACAATTAACCAATATAAACATAGTAAAGTTTATAGTGGTTCGGAGCCAACTCTTGCTCCTGCGTCCACTCCCCAAGCTGCACTTGGGTGTTCACTATAATCCCTAGGATTACAGCCGGTTGTTTTACAAGCTCACAACCCAACTTGTTGTTTTGACGAGATTACAATGAACTCAGTCGGTTTTCATAGGCTCACCGACTAGAACCACCCGATTGTTTTTCCGAGTTCACAATCAAACCCAGTTGGTTTTCCTCAGTTCACCAACCACAACCGTACATCGTTGGTTTTTCCTTTGGCTCACCAACAAACCTTACAACCCTTGATTCAATCCTCTGATTGAATCAAGTAAGAAAAACAAGGTTTGGGATTTCACAAAGAAAGCTTCTAAAAATGCAGATGTGAAAACAATAAATGCAAAGTAAAGTTAGAAGCCCTCAAACAAATTTTAAATAAAAAAGTAGGGGCTTCTCGATTTTTGAGTCTCCTCTTGAAAGGACTGAAGATTGAAGGACAGTAGTTAGAGCCTTGAATGCGAAGGAAGTGCTTCTCAGATTGAGTTGAATGCACCTCTTCCTTTTTTTTCTTGTATTTACTCTTAAGAAGCTCTTGGTAGGTAAAAATGCCTTTTTGCTTGAATGGAATAGCTCTCTTGTTGTCTACTACTGTTCATTCTGGCTATTTAAGTGGTTCCCTTTAAAAAATAGCCGTTAGAGACTGATTCATAGCCGTTCTGTCCCGTCTGCACATCCTGACAATGTATCCGTTGGGATCGGAGTCGACTCGTGCGATCTGGAGTCGACTCGGCTGTTACTGGAGTCGACTCGCTCTTTACAGGAGACGACTCGCCCACTGTTCAGGATTTGAATTAAAGTGCTTGTCCCGTCCTGAAGTCGACTCGGACCAAACTGGAGTCGACTCGCCAACTTCTGGAGATGACTCGGGCACTTAGGAGTCGGCTCATTCTCAGGGTTCCAGAAACCCATCTTTCTATTTTTCATCCTCGAGTCGACTCGGGTTTTCTTGGAGTCGACTCGGCTGTCTTAAGAGGCGACTTGAGATTTTCTGGAGATGTCTCGTTCTCAGAGGCTGAAAAACTGATTCTCTGTCTTTTGAACTGAACTGCCTCGGAGTCGACTCGCGCCTTGTTGGAGTCGACTCGGCTGACTTGGGGGTCGACTCTGGAACTCTTGGAGTCGACTCGTTCACAGGGTCTCTCAGATTGGTTCTCTACCTTTCAGACTGCTTTCCTCTGGAAGTCAACTCGGACATAACTAGGAGTCGACTTGCCAAACTTCGGAGTCGACTCGTAACCTTCTGGAGTCGATTCGGTAATAGGGTCTAAGATCCAACGTTCTGTCTTTCTGTCTGTTACCCTTTGGAGTCGACTCGGAACCGTCGGAAGTCGACTCGGCAAGCATCGGAGTCGACTCGAAACCTATTGGAGTCGACTCGGTGACAGGGTCTGAAATTCTTCTTTCTGACTTTCTGTCTGTTCTCAGTCGGAGTCGACTCGTAGTGTACCGGAGTCGACTCGAGCTTGTGCCAGAACCTTTAAAACACATGAAGTCGACTCGTAATCTTCCGGAGTCGACTCGAGCTTCGGACTTTGGTTCAAATTGAGTTCAACACTTAGCCAAATTACTTTGAACCAAGGTTCAAGGCACTTAAACAGAAATTCACATATATTTGCCTGAAATACTAGATTGAATTCATTAGTACAACATAAAATATACTCAAATACTTTGAGCTCATCAAAATCAAATTGGGGTATAATTAATCACTCCACAATCTCCTCCTTTTTGATGATGACAAAATATTGAGTATTTGTAAAGTGAATTGCTCATCCAAGAAGTAATTCATAGCGAAGTTTTGAAATGAATTCAAATATTTAGTCATTTAATTTATCCAAAATTGAAAGGTATGAGTCAGTCAACTCTGAAATTAAAGCTCTCCCTTTCATTTGGAATTATATAAGCCTTCAAATCATACAATCAATTGTTTGGCTTATATATGTTTAATGAATTTGCTTTCTTAAAATTTCAGATTCTCCCCCTCAACATGTGCATTCAATTTTGTTTGAACTTTGTTTAAGTTTTCTGAATTTTCTTTTAATGTTTTAAACTTAAGCTTAAGTTCTTAATTATAGAAGGAAAAATCTGACGATTTGTTCTTAAATATGATTCAACTAATCTCTGAATATCCCTTGAATAGATTCTGGATATTACTCCTTGAGGAGCCCCAACAGAGAGATAATGAGCCTCGAGGTATCGGATCCACTAAGAACAAATCACATTTGGTTTTCTTTTTGCTTAAGAATGTTCTTGTTTAGCGATTTCCTTTACATTCAATGTATTATATTTTCTCCCCCTTTTTGTCATCATAGCAAAAAGGTGAAGTAGCAAAGAATCAATGTAGAGGCACACAAAGTCATAACACAAAAGGCATAATGCTCAATTTTTCAGAAAATGACTTCAGTTCATTGATTACAAAATTTAAGTAAACTGATTGAGAGTCCAAAAGGACTTTACATAATAATATAAAAGTACAAATCTAAGGACGTCTAGCAGAAGAGGATGATGCGCCCATGCTCCGCCGATGAGCCTGCATAACCAAGCTTATTCCTTCAGACACATTTCCTAGTTGTGCAATAATCTCTGAGGTCGCCGTAGCGTGTGTCTGGGTCAGTTGAGTCACACTTGCATTGATTGTATCCAGCTTGTCTATCAATACATTTGCGAGCCTTTCTGCACCTTGACTTTGCGTTAGCAGCTCAGCTCTAATAGAGTCGTGCATTTCCCTCGTGTCTTCCTTAATAGCTGTGAGGCTCAAGTACTGACCCTGAACCAGACTCCTCAGACTTGACAGCTCCTCTTTTACTTCAGCTTGATGGTGTGCGTGCAGAGGGCTAAGCATGAATTTCAGAAAATTTTTATGCGGAAAGAACGGGTTAAACATTTTAACCAAAAACATGCTTGATATTTTAGATATTTTAACTCTGGTACCAGTCGAAGACAGTCTTCAACTGCACATCACATGTGGCGCAGGCTCAGTCCCAATACATAGGGTGACACCCGCGCGTGCCTATCAAAGCACTCATCATATGAGCCCCCGGGTGGAGAGCCACGCTTCGTCACACGATCACGCGTGAGAGTTTCCGAGAATCGGATAGTCTCCACTAATCCTTTGCTTTGACACCATATATCACAAAGCCCTCAGATCCCGAGGATTGTGTAATTCAAATCAATATGCATAAATCACAATTTCTTGTGATTTGAAGATTGAGATCATATCTCAACCATAAAAGAGATCAGATCTCTTACCTTTAGAAGGAGGTTCCTTCAAGGATGCTTCGCAGCCGCACAAGCGTCCGGCCTCGATGACTCGTCCACGCGAAGCTCCGGAATGATCAGCTTCCCGGGGAGTGCTAGCTCGCAGGGAGGCAGAAGGTTGGCTGAAAGGGAGAAGGAAGAAGATGGACCTTCACAGCTCAAGAACTCCTTCTTGGGCTTTCACCTTCAGAACTACTCTCTCCTCTCACTCTCTTTCTCTGGTGCTCTCCATGTGTTAGGAAGAAGGAAGAGGGGTGGCCTATTTATAGGCCAAGAAGAAGGTGAGGTGTCCCTATGAGGTGTCCTGTGAGGTGTCCTGCCAGGACACATGTCACACATGCAAGGAAGAGAGATGTCCTGCTCAGCCACGTGTCACGCATGCAAAGGGGTGAGGTGGCCTGGAGGGCGATGTCATGGATGACCTTATGAGGCAGATGAGGTCATGGATGACATCAGGAGGAGTGTGAGGTGTCCAGGCCCGCCACATGTCACACATGCAAGCAAAAGAGGTGTCCTGCTCCACCACGTGTCACGCATGCAAGCAAAAGAGGTGTCCTGCTCCGCCACGTGTCACGCATGCAAAGGGGTGAGGTGGCCGGGATGTGGGTCCCACATACAGTATGTGGGTCCCACCTAAGCAGGACATGGGTCCCACATACAGTATGTGGGTCCCACCTAGGCAGGACGTGGGTCCCACATACAGTATGTGGGTCCCACATAGGGAAGGAAGTCCTAGTCATACTAGGATCATAATTGATTTTAATCCAATTTGACTCAAGCCAAATCTGATTTGGTTGGGACAAATTAGACATTTTCACCAAACCAATTTTGGTGTCAATTACGGTTTTACCAACTTCAAATCATATTTGAATTTGGTCAAGCCCAATCTCTATTACTCAATCAAATTGAGTCTAATCAGTGATCTAATCACCAATTAACTTCTCCAAGCAACAATTGCTTAGGGCAATCAGTCAATCACATTGACTATTTTACCTCTAGACGATTCTCAATCGTCAATCAGCCATTTGATCAATCCAGAAACTTCTAAGCGTGTGACCTCACAGGTTCGAACCTAAGCCGGTAGTACAAGAACACTTCCTGCACTAATCGAAGTAACCATCTAGCAATGGGACCCGACGACCGGATAGGCCGAATAGATGCAAAGCAACATTCTAGAACCTATGGACTATGGTTACTGCATAATTCATCCTCTTGACCAGAAAATGCCCAGGATGGGTTTAGAGTCTGTCTACCCTGAAACGATCCATCCGGAAATATGTTTCAATTCAATAAGTCAAGTGATAGTGATTTGACTTTCCCTGGCCAGGGTACTACTTAATTGAAAACACAAGGCATTCACCCTTATTTCTAAGGGAGGTCAATCCCATCTTGATCTGCAACTGACTACCACAAGTACTTGACTGGACCCAGAAACCTTTCGTCGCTGGATTAGAAATTCAGGTAGTCCGGCACCAAAGTACAGTGAGTTGCTTGCAAGCCACCGGTTGCAATCTCAGGTCTAAAGGATACATATACCCATATCCACTCGGAACAACTCTTGACAAGAGAGAGTCCGTCAATTGGTCACGTTCAGTGAACGTACACTACCATTCACCTGTATACCATACTAGTATCTCTATACTCTTTGGTTTGGAAGACAACCAACAAATATGATACACAATGACCTACGCCCGATAATACTATCGTCCTATTAATAGTATATCATACGGTCATGAACATTTAAGGACCTGTGTGACAAAATCATATTTCATTACACAAAGCAGTCCTAAGGACTTCATCACATCGGAGTTTGTGAAGATGTTCTGGTGATGAATAAATACCATGTTATTTATAATTGATTCAAATACATTTACAATCAACAATTGATTGGATTTAGGACATAATTTCCAACAACTCCCACTTGAACTAAAGCCAATCAGTACAGTATCGTATACCCATCTTCAAGTAATGATGGTCAAACTCCTTTACACTGAGGGCCTTAGTGAAGGGGTCGGCTAAGTTATCCTTCCCGTCAATCTTTTGAAGATCAACGTCACCTCGTTCTACTATCTCACGAACCAGGTGATATCTGCGTAGAATGTGCTTGGTGCGCTGGTGAGCTCTTGGTTCCTTGGCCTGAGCGATGGCACCAGTGCTATCCGAATAGACAAGGACTGGTCCACTAAGGGAGGGTGCAACTCCGAGCTCAGCAATGAACTTCCGCAGCCACACAGCTTCCTTTGCCGCATCCGATGCCGCAATGTACTCCGCCTCGCACACAGAGTCCGCTATAGTAGTCTGCTTGGAACTCTTCCAACAGACAGCCCCACCATACAGGGTAAAAACATAACCAGACACAGACTTGCTATCATCACGGTCTGATTGAAAACTTGAATCGGTATAACCGACAAGTCTCAACTCAGTATCTCCATAAACAAGCCACTTATCCTTAGTATTTCTCAAATACTTGAGGATAGTCTTTACAACTTTCCAGTGGCTTTCTCCTGGGTCAGATTGGTACCTACTCACTACTCCTAGTGAATACGCCACATCTGGTCTAGTACAAGTCATAGCATACATAATAGATCCCACAGCAGAGGCATATGGAATTCTACTCATACGCTCTCTTTCTTGGGGAGTTGTGGGGCAATCTCCTTTAGAAAGAGTAATTTCATGACCTATCGGAAGATAGCCTTTCTTGGAATTTTCCATGCTGAAACGTTTCAGCACAGTATTTATATACATGGATTGGGACAGACCGAGCAACCTCCTAGATCTATCTCTATAAATCTTCATCCCAAGGATGTAGGATGCTTCTCCCAAATCCTTCATGGAGAATTGTGATGAAAGCCATATTTTTACTCCCTGTAGTGCAGCAATGTCATTCCCAATTAGGAGAATATCATCCACATACAGTACAAGAAATAAGACTACCGTACCATTAGCCCATTTGTATATGCAAGGTTCCTCTTCGTTCTTAACGAAGCCATAAGTTTTGATAACCCTGTCAAAACGAATGTTCCAACTCCGAGATGCCTGCTTTAGTCCATATATGGACTTTTGCAGCCTACACACCTTAGACTCATCTGCAGAAATAAAACCTTCAGGCTGTATCATATACACCTGTTCCTCTAAATCTCCATTTAGAAAAGCGGTTTTAACATCCATCTGCCAGATCTCAAAGTCCAGATGGGCCGCAATCGCAAGCATGATCCGAATGGATTTCAGCATTGCCACAGGCGAAAACGTTTCGTCATAGTCAATACCATAACGCTGACGAAATCCCTGGGCAACCAGACGAGCTTTATAGGTTTCCACCTTTCCGTCTGCGCCTCTTTTCCGTTTGAAAATCCACTTACACCCTATGGGTTTAAATCCTTCGGGTGGGTCAACCAATGTCCATACATCATTGACCTTCATGGACTCCATTTCAGATTCCATGGCTCCAAGCCATTTATCAGAGTCAGACCTTTGCATAGCATCCATATAGGTGACGGGATCCTCATCGTTCTCATCGAGACCAATGGGATCATCGTCCCGGACAAGAAAACCATAGTATCTATCCGGTTGATGCGGTACTCTACCGGATCGCCTAACGGGTGCAACCTTAATGGGTTCTGAGTTTGATCCAATCAAATCAGACTCTAACGGTTCAGTTCTAGTTGTCTGATCCTCTACCTGTTGAACTTCATCAAGCTCAACCTTAGAGCTGTTCGTTCTTTCACCAAGAAATTTCTTCTCCAAGAAGACAGCTCTATTGCTGACGAACAACCTTTGTTCATTAACCTGGTAGAAATAATACCCTTTGGTTTCTTTTGGGTAGCCGACAAAAAGACATTCTTCCAACCTAGCTTCCAGTTTATCTGCTTTCAAACGACGGACGTAGGCTGGAGACCCCCAAACTTTAAGGTGAGAGAGTACAGGCTTTTGACCGGTCCATATCTCATATGGAGTTTTAGTCACAGATTTACTGGGAACTCTATTAAGAATATAACAAGCGGTCTCAAGTGCATAACCCCAAAATGATAAGGGCAAAACTGTAAACCCCATCATGGATCGGACCATGTCCAACAGAGTCCGATTCCTCCTTTCAGACACACCATTATGCTGCGGTGTTCCGGGAGGGGTCCACTGAGAGAGAATCCCATTCTCCTCCAGATATGTCAAGAAATCACTGGAGAGGTATTCACCACCTCGATCAGATCGAAGTATCTTAATACACTGTCCAGTTTGTTTCTCTACTTCATTACGGTATAATTTGAACATTTCAAATGATTCATACTTGTGTTTCATAAGAAACACATACCCATACCGAGATAGGTCGTCGGTAAATGTAATGAAATAGCTGTATCCACCTCTTGCACTAGTGCTCATAGGTCCACATACATCCGAATGTACAAGACCTAATACAGCACCAGCTCGTATACCTTTTCCAGTAAAAGGCGACTTGGTCATTTTTCCAAGAAGACAAGACTCACAGGTAGGTAATGATTCACAATCATTAATATTTAAAATATCCAGTGAGGCCAACCTGTTGATCCTGTTCTTGTTAATATGACCTAGCCTACAATGCCAAAGGTAGATATCAGAGACATCATCAGATCTAGGGCGTTTACTTGTAGTGTACATTACACTAACAGGTTGTGACAATACATAAATGACATTGTTTAATCGTTCATTGATTACTGTAACACCATTCATAATGATATCACAATAATCCTTCTTTATACAAATTTCATAACCGTTTAAGGCCAAATGACCAACGGAAATGACATTCATTAAGAAACTAGGACAATAGTGACATTCACCAAGGGCAATTATGTGAGAATTTGAAACAATTTGAATATTACCTAATGCAAGAACTGGAACAGTTCTTCCATCTCCAACATTTAGGAATTTCTCATTGTTACCGAAATTCTCAATGACTTGCAGTCCTTTCAACGTATTACAGATATTAAAAGGACTTCCGGTATCCAATACCCAAGTCATCATATCACATACAGAGAAATTATAAGGTGTTATCATATAACCACCTTGACCAGCAACTCTTTGCTGATTTCTCTCATTAGCACTCGAGTTAGCCTGATTCTTAATCAAAGGTCTAGTCGGCTCATCACTATCCAATAGTGATAGGGGGAACTTATAAGAGGACATTTCTGCATAAAGGATAAAACCATGGCCTTATTAGTAAATGAATCAATTAATCTAAAGACATGGATTTTAGTCTAAAGATCCTTCCACTATTTTATACGAATCAGGAGCCTCTACCTCTAATCCGAAGAATTACTCTTAATTCTTTAGTGGGCACTAGAATCCAATAGGCTATACCTGGGCCCGACTTTGGTCGGTATCAACCCAAATACACCTAAAGGTAGGTTCATAACAAATTGCTTCAACTAAACAACTTCTAGTGATCATTCTGCCCCAGGAAGCACTTCAGCAGGCGTATATCGACACTACTAAAAGTTCCAGTCAGGTCCAACCATTAACATGTAGCAATCAATGCAAACTATCTAATAGATGGTCAAGCCCGACTTTGGCCGGTATCCAACCGGACCACCCATTCCAATAGTTGCAACCGACTCATCATTATTGTATGACAATTCCAATGGCCGATACGCACCAGTGCGCGCACGCGCCTCCAATGTATATAGACGTATTGGACTCATTATCACACAACTAATGGGAGGCTATGACGTGGTCATCTCCATTAACCATATCATTTTATGGACCTAATAATTTAGAGGATTTTTATAATAAAAAGCTGACTCAATCCAAATCCTCCCACTGACTTCATAAGTCAGGTATCATAGGAAATAGATTCAAGTCAGCGCACCTAAATCAGTCCAACTGATTTTCTTACAGGCATAGGTCAATTAGAGTCAATCAGAGATCTGATCAAAAGAGATTCACCAAGATGGCCAGGTAAGTGAGATCAGCGGAAGGGTATGCCATTAACTTGACTGGACCGAAACCCAGCAAGTAGCTCCCAATTAAAAACCTACTGATTACAGTTGCCTTTGACACCAGCTGGTTTATCAATTTCAATTCGATCAATATCATAACTCAAGCTCAACCACGAAGCCTAAATCAACATCCATTTGGTCTAATCAAAGACATGGACTTGATCAACTACAACTATTGCAAAGATCAAGAGCAATCTTGACCCAATCTAAGAAACAACTTTAATTAGATTAGATCAACTACTCTACCAAGTTTGATTTCAACCATTGAGTCCAAATCATTTGGATTTGATTTAGCTAACCCATTACCCCATGAATTATGCAATGTCTTAGACATTCAAATCACATTTAAAGTCTAGGATCTATATCATTACTCAATTCATAATTAAGTATATTACATTATTCATGTCTTATCTTTGTTTTGCATGCTCCATAACTTTAAATCGTTAAAACACTTTTAAGATTCAAGTTAATCATGCAAACAAACATGTTCATTCATCATATGAATAACATAATGAAATAATATAATTAGTTTACATCATATGTAAAAGATCACATCTTGCATAGATATTTGATATTACAAAGAACCTGGACGGGCTCTGATACCACTGATGGTGTGCGTGCAGAGGGCTAAGCATGAATTTCAGAAAATTTTTATGCGGAAAGAACGGGTTAAACATTTTAACCAAAAACATGCTTGATATTTTAGATATTTTAACTCTGGTACCAGTCGAAGACAGTCTTCAACTGCACATCACATGTGGCGCAGGCTCAGTCCCAATACATAGGGTGACACCCGCGCGTGCCTATCAAAGCACTCATCATATGAGCCCCTGGGTGGAGAGCCACGCTTCGTCACACGATCACGCGTGAGAGTTTCCGAGAATCGGATAGTCTCCACTAATCCTTTGCTTTGACACCATATATCACAAAGCCCTCAGATCCCGAGGATTGTGTAATTCAAATCAATATGCATAAATCACAATTTCTTGTGATTTGAAGATTGAGATCATATCTCAACCATAAAAGAGATCAGATCTCTTACCTTTAGAAGGAGGTTCCTTCAAGGATGCTTCGCAGCCGCACAAGCGTCCGGCCTCGATGACTCGTCCACGCGAAGCTCCGGAATGATCAGCTTCCCGGGGAGTGCTAGCTCGCAGGGAGGCAGAAGGTTGGCTGAAAGGGAGAAGGAAGAAGATGGACCTTCACAGCTCAAGAACTCCTTCTTGGGCTTTCACCTTCAGAACTACTCTCTCCTCTCACTCTCTTTCTCTGGTGCTCTCCATGTGTTAGGAAGAAGGAAGAGGGGTGGCCTATTTATAGGCCAAGAAGAAGGTGAGGTGTCCCTATGAGGTGTCCTGTGAGGTGTCCTGCCAGGACACATGTCACACATGCAAGGAAGAGAGATGTCCTGCTCAGCCACGTGTCACGCATGCAAAGGGGTGAGGTGGCCTGGAGGGCGATGTCATGGATGACCTTATGAGGCAGATGAGGTCATGGATGACATCAGGAGGAGTGTGAGGTGTCCAGGCCCGCCACATGTCACACATGCAAGCAAAAGAGGTGTCCTGCTCCACCACGTGTCACGCATGCAAGCAAAAGAGGTGTCCTGCTCCGCCACGTGTCACGCATGCAAAGGGGTGAGGTGGCCGGGATGTGGGTCCCACATACAGTATGTGGGTCCCACCTAAGCAGGACATGGGTCCCACATACAGTATGTGGGTCCCACCTAGGCAGGACGTGGGTCCCACATACAGTATGTGGGTCCCACATAGGGAAGGAAGTCCTAGTCATACTAGGATCATAATTGATTTTAATCCAATTTGACTCAAGCCAAATCTGATTTGGTTGGGGCAAATTAGACATTTTCACCAAACCAATTTTGGTGTCAATTACGGTTTTACCAACTTCAAATCATATTTGAATTTGGTCAAGCCCAATCTCTATTACTCAATCAAATTGAGTCTAATCAGTGATCTAATCACCAATTAACTTCTCCAAGCAACAATTGCTTAGGGCAATCAGTCAATCACATTGACTATTTTACCTCTAGACGATTCTCAATCGTCAATCAGCCATTTGATCAATCCAGAAACTTCTAAGCGTGTGACCTCACAGGTTCGAACCTAAGCCGGTAGTACAAGAACACTTCCTGCACTAATCGAAGTAACCATCTAGCAATGGGACCCGACGACCGGATAGGCCGAATAGATGCAAAGCAACATTCTAGAACCTATGGACTATGGTTACTGCATAATTCATCCTCTTGACCAGAAAATGCCCAGGATGGGTTTAGAGTCTGTCTACCCTGAAACGATCCATCCGGAAATATGTTTCAATTCAATAAGTCAAGTGATAGTGATTTGACTTTCCCTGGCCAGGGTACTACTTAATTGAAAACACAAGGCATTCACCCTTATTTCTAAGGGAGGTCAATCCCATCTTGATCTGCAACTGACTACCACAAGTACTTGACTGGACCCAGAAACCTTTCGTCGCTGGATTAGAAATTCAGGTAGTCCGGCACCAAAGTACAGTGAGTTGCTTGCAAGCCACCGGTTGCAATCTCAGGTCTAAAGGATACATATACCCATATCCACTCGGAACAACTCTTGACAAGAGAGAGTCCGTCAATTGGTCACGTTCAGTGAACGTACACTACCATTCACCTGTATACCATACTAGTATCTCTATACTCTTTGGTTTGGAAGACAACCAACAAATATGATACACAATGACCTACGCCCGATAATACTATCGTCCTATTAATAGTATATCATACGGTCATGAACATTTAAGGACCTGTGTGACAAAATCATATTTCATTACACAAAGCAGTCCTAAGGACTTCATCACATCGGAGTTTGTGAAGATGTTCTGGTGATGAATAAATACCATGTTATTTATAATTGATTCAAATACATTTACAATCAACAATTGATTGGATTTAGGACATAATTTCCAACAACTCCCACTTGAACTAAAGCCAATCAGTACAGTATCGTATACCCATCTTCAAGTAATGATGGTCAAACTCCTTTACACTGAGGGCCTTAGTGAAGGGGTCGGCTAAGTTATCCTTCCCGTCAATCTTTTGAAGATCAACGTCACCTCGTTCTACTATCTCACGAACCAGGTGATATCTGCGTAGAATGTGCTTGGTGCGCTGGTGAGCTCTTGGTTCCTTGGCCTGAGCGATGGCACCAGTGCTATCCGAATAGACAAGGACTGGTCCACTAAGGGAGGGTGCAACTCCGAGCTCAGCAATGAACTTCCGCAGCCACACAGCTTCCTTTGCCGCATCCGATGCCGCAATGTACTCCGCCTCGCACACAGAGTCCGCTATAGTAGTCTGCTTGGAACTCTTCCAACAGACAGCCCCACCATACAGGGTAAAAACATAACCAGACACAGACTTGCTATCATCACGGTCTGATTGAAAACTTGAATCGGTATAACCGACAAGTCTCAACTCAGTATCTCCATAAACAAGCCACTTATCCTTAGTATTTCTCAAATACTTGAGGATAGTCTTTACAACTTTCCAGTGGCTTTCTCCTGGGTCAGATTGGTACCTACTCACTACTCCTAGTGAATACGCCACATCTGGTCTAGTACAAGTCATAGCATACATAATAGATCCCACAGCAGAGGCATATGGAATTCTACTCATACGCTCTCTTTCTTGGGGAGTTGTGGGGCAATCTCCTTTAGAAAGAGTAATTTCATGACCTATCGGAAGATAGCCTTTCTTGGAATTTTCCATGCTGAAACGTTTCAGCACAGTATTTATATACATGGATTGGGACAGACCGAGCAACCTCCTAGATCTATCTCTATAAATCTTCATCCCAAGGATGTAGGATGCTTCTCCCAAATCCTTCATGGAGAATTGTGATGAAAGCCATATTTTTACTCCCTGTAGTGCAGCAATGTCATTCCCAATTAGGAGAATATCATCCACATACAGTACAAGAAATAAGACTACCGTACCATTAGCCCATTTGTATATGCAAGGTTCCTCTTCGTTCTTAACGAAGCCATAAGTTTTGATAACCCTGTCAAAACGAATGTTCCAACTCCGAGATGCCTGCTTTAGTCCATATATGGACTTTTGCAGCCTACACACCTTAGACTCATCTGCAGAAATAAAACCTTCAGGCTGTATCATATACACCTGTTCCTCTAAATCTCCATTTAGAAAAGCGGTTTTAACATCCATCTGCCAGATCTCAAAGTCCAGATGGGCCGCAATCGCAAGCATGATCCGAATGGATTTCAGCATTGCCACAGGCGAAAACGTTTCGTCATAGTCAATACCATAACGCTGACGAAATCCCTGGGCAACCAGACGAGCTTTATAGGTTTCCACCTTTCCGTCTGCGCCTCTTTTCCGTTTGAAAATCCACTTACACCCTATGGGTTTAAATCCTTCGGGTGGGTCAACCAATGTCCATACATCATTGACCTTCATGGACTCCATTTCAGATTCCATGGCTCCAAGCCATTTATCAGAGTCAGACCTTTGCATAGCATCCATATAGGTGACGGGATCCTCATCGTTCTCATCGAGACCAATGGGATCATCGTCCCGGACAAGAAAACCATAGTATCTATCCGGTTGATGCGGTACTCTACCGGATCGCCTAACGGGTGCAACCTTAATGGGTTCTGAGTTTGATCCAATCAAATCAGACTCTAACGGTTCAGTTCTAGTTGTCTGATCCTCTACCTGTTGAACTTCATCAAGCTCAACCTTAGAGCTGTTCGTTCTTTCACCAAGAAATTTCTTCTCCAAGAAGACAGCTCTATTGCTGACGAACAACCTTTGTTCATTAACCTGGTAGAAATAATACCCTTTGGTTTCTTTTGGGTAGCCGACAAAAAGACATTCTTCCAACCTAGCTTCCAGTTTATCTGCTTTCAAACGACGGACGTAGGCTGGAGACCCCCAAACTTTAAGGTGAGAGAGTACAGGCTTTTGACCGGTCCATATCTCATATGGAGTTTTAGTCACAGATTTACTGGGAACTCTATTAAGAATATAACAAGCGGTCTCAAGTGCATAACCCCAAAATGATAAGGGCAAAACTGTAAACCCCATCATGGATCGGACCATGTCCAACAGAGTCCGATTCCTCCTTTCAGACACACCATTATGCTGCGGTGTTCCGGGAGGGGTCCACTGAGAGAGAATCCCATTCTCCTCCAGATATGTCAAGAAATCACTGGAGAGGTATTCACCACCTCGATCAGATCGAAGTATCTTAATACACTGTCCAGTTTGTTTCTCTACTTCATTACGGTATAATTTGAACATTTCAAATGATTCATACTTGTGTTTCATAAGAAACACATACCCATACCGAGATAGGTCGTCGGTAAATGTAATGAAATAGCTGTATCCACCTCTTGCACTAGTGCTCATAGGTCCACATACATCCGAATGTACAAGACCTAATACAGCACCAGCTCGTATACCTTTTCCAGTAAAAGGCGACTTGGTCATTTTTCCAAGAAGACAAGACTCACAGGTAGGTAATGATTCACAATCATTAATATTTAAAATATCCAGTGAGGCCAACCTGTTGATCCTGTTCTTGTTAATATGACCTAGCCTACAATGCCAAAGGTAGATATCAGAGACATCATCAGATCTAGGGCGTTTACTTGTAGTGTACATTACACTAACAGGTTGTGACAATACATAAATGCCATTGTTTAATCGTTCATTGATTACTGTAACACCATTCATAATGATATCACAATAATCCTTCTTTATACAAATTTCATAACCGTTTAAGGCCAAATGACCAACGGAAATGACATTCATTAAGAAACTAGGACAATAGTGACATTCACCAAGGGCAATTATGTGAGAATTTGAAACAATTTGAATATTACCTAATGCAAGAACTGGAACAGTTCTTCCATCTCCAACATTTAGGAATTTCTCATTGTTACCGAAATTCTCAATGACTTGCAGTCCTTTCAACGTATTACAGATATTAAAAGGACTTCCGGTATCCAATACCCAAGTCATCATATCACATACAGAGAAATTATAAGGTGTTATCATATAACCACCTTGACCAGCAACTCTTTGCTGATTTCTCTCATTAGCACTCGAGTTAGCCTGATTCTTAATCAAAGGTCTAGTCGGCTCATCACTATCCAATAGTGATAGGGGGAACTTATAAGAGGACATTTCTGCATAAAGGATAAAACCATGGCCTTATTAGTAAATGAATCAATTAATCTAAAGACATGGATTTTAGTCTAAAGATCCTTCCACTATTTTATACGAATCAGGAGCCTCTACCTCTAATCCGAAGAATTACTCTTAATTCTTTAGTGGGCACTAGAATCCAATAGGCTATACCTGGGCCCGACTTTGGTCGGTATCAACCCAAATACACCTAAAGGTAGGTTCATAACAAATTGCTTCAACTAAACAACTTCTAGTGATCATTCTGCCCCAGGAAGCACTTCAGCAGGCGTATATCGACACTACTAAAAGTTCCGGTCAGGTCCAACCATTAACATGTAGCAATCAATGCAAACTATCTAATAGATGGTCAAGCCCGACTTTGGCCGGTATCCAACCGGACCACCCATTCCAATAGTTGCAACCGACTCATCATTATTGTATGACAATTCCAATGGCCGATACGCACCAGTGCGCGCACGCGCCTCCAATGTATATAGACGTATTGGACTCATTATCACACAACTAATGGGAGGCTATGACGTGGTCATCTCCATTAACCATATCATTTTATGGACCTAATAATTTAGAGGATTTTTATAATAAAAAGCTGACTCAATCCAAATCCTCCCACTGACTTCATAAGTCAGGTATCATAGGAAATAGATTCAAGTCAGCGCACCTAAATCAGTCCAACTGATTTTCTTACAGGCATAGGTCAATTAGAGTCAATCAGAGATCTGATCAAAAGAGATTCACCAAGATGGCCAGGTAAGTGAGATCAGCGGAAGGGTATGCCATTAACTTGACTGGACCGAAACCCAGCAAGTAGCTCCCAATTAAAAACCTACTGATTACAGTTGCCTTTGACACCAGCTGGTTTATCAATTTCAATTCGATCAATATCATAACTCAAGCTCAACCACGAAGCCTAAATCAACATCCATTTGGTCTAATCAAAGACATGGACTTGATCAACTACAACTATTGCAAAGATCAAGAGCAATCTTGACCCAATCTAAGAAACAACTTTAATTAGATTAGATCAACTACTCTACCAAGTTTGATTTCAACCATTGAGTCCAAATCATTTGGATTTGATTTAGCTAACCCATTACCCCATGAATTATGCAATGTCTTAGACATTCAAATCACATTTAAAGTCTAGGATCTATATCATTACTCAATTCATAATTAAGTATATTACATTATTCATGTCTTATCTTTGTTTTGCATGCTCCATAACTTTAAATCGTTAAAACACTTTTAAGATTCAAGTTAATCATGCAAACAAACATGTTCATTCATCATATGAATAACATAATGAAATAATATAATTAGTTTACATCATATGTAAAAGATCACATCTTGCATAGATATTTGATATTACAAAGAACCTGGACGGGCTCTGATACCACTGATGGTGTGCGTGCAGAGGGCTAAGCATGAATTTCAGAAAATTTTTATGCGGAAAGAACGGGTTAAACATTTTAACCAAAAACATGCTTGATATTTTAGATATTTTAACTCTGGTACCAGTCGAAGACAGTCTTCAACTGCACATCACATGTGGCGCAGGCTCAGTCCCAATACATAGGGTGACACCCGCGCGTGCCTATCAAAGCACTCATCATATGAGCCCCTGGGTGGAGAGCCACGCTTCGTCACACGATCACGCGTGAGAGTTTCCGAGAATCGGATAGTCTCCACTAATCCTTTGCTTTGACACCATATATCACAAAGCCCTCAGATCCCGAGGATTGTGTAATTCAAATCAATATGCATAAATCACAATTTCTTGTGATTTGAAGATTGAGATCATATCTCAACCATAAAAGAGATCAGATCTCTTACCTTTAGAAGGAGGTTCCTTCAAGGATGCTTCGCAGCCGCACAAGCGTCCGGCCT
The DNA here is from genome assembly GCF_009389715.1 of Phoenix dactylifera. Lineage (NCBI taxonomy): Eukaryota > Viridiplantae > Streptophyta > Magnoliopsida > Arecales > Arecaceae > Phoenix > Phoenix dactylifera. Next base: position 28,223 of record NW_024068592.1, read on the forward strand.
CGATGACTCGTCCACGCGAAGCTCCGGAATGATCAGCTTCCCGGGGAGTGCTAGCTCGCAGGGAGGCAGAAGGTTGGCTGAAAGGGAGAAGGAAGAAGATGGACCTTCACAGCTCAAGAACTCCTTCTTGGGCTTTCACCTTCAGAACTACTCTCTCCTCTCACTCTCTTTCTCTGGTGCTCTCCATGTGTTAGGAAGAAGGAAGAGGGGTGGCCTATTTATAGGCCAAGAAGAAGGTGAGGTGTCCCTATGAGGTGTCCTGTGAGGTGTCCTGCCAGGACACATGTCACACATGCAAGGAAGAGAGATGTCCTGCTCAGCCACGTGTCACGCATGCAAAGGGGTGAGGTGGCCTGGAGGGCGATGTCATGGATGACCTTATGAGGCAGATGAGGTCATGGATGACATCAGGAGGAGTGTGAGGTGTCCAGGCCCGCCACATGTCACACATGCAAGCAAAAGAGGTGTCCTGCTCCACCACGTGTCACGCATGCAAGCAAAAGAGGTGTCCTGCTCCGCCACGTGTCACGCATGCAAAGGGGTGAGGTGGCCGGGATGTGGGTCCCACATACAGTATGTGGGTCCCACCTAAGCAGGACATGGGTCCCACATACAGTATGTGGGTCCCACCTAGGCAGGACGTGGGTCCCACATACAGTATGTGGGTCCCACATAGGGAAGGAAGTCCTAGTCATACTAGGATCATAATTGATTTTAATCCAATTTGACTCAAGCCAAATCTGATTTGGTTGGGGCAAATTAGACATTTTCACCAAACCAATTTTGGTGTCAATTACGGTTTTACCAACTTCAAATCATATTTGAATTTGGTCAAGCCCAATCTCTATTACTCAATCAAATTGAGTCTAATCAGTGATCTAATCACCAATTAACTTCTCCAAGCAACAATTGCTTAGGGCAATCAGTCAATCACATTGACTATTTTACCTCTAGACGATTCTCAATCGTCAATCAGCCATTTGATCAATCCAGAAACTTCTAAGCGTGTGACCTCACAGGTTCGAACCTAAGCCGGTAGTACAAGAACACTTCCTGCACTAATCGAAGTAACCATCTAGCAATGGGACCCGACGACCGGATAGGCCGAATAGATGCAAAGCAACATTCTAGAACCTATGGACTATGGTTACTGCATAATTCATCCTCTTGACCAGAAAATGCCCAGGATGGGTTTAGAGTCTGTCTACCCTGAAACGATCCATCCGGAAATATGTTTCAATTCAATAAGTCAAGTGATAGTGATTTGACTTTCCCTGGCCAGGGTACTACTTAATTGAAAACACAAGGCATTCACCCTTATTTCTAAGGGAGGTCAATCCCATCTTGATCTGCAACTGACTACCACAAGTACTTGACTGGACCCAGAAACCTTTCGTCGCTGGATTAGAAATTCAGGTAGTCCGGCACCAAAGTACAGTGAGTTGCTTGCAAGCCACCGGTTGCAATCTCAGGTCTAAAGGATACATATACCCATATCCACTCGGAACAACTCTTGACAAGAGAGAGTCCGTCAATTGGTCACGTTCAGTGAACGTACACTACCATTCACCTGTATACCATACTAGTATCTCTATACTCTTTGGTTTGGAAGACAACCAACAAATATGATACACAATGACCTACGCCCGATAATACTATCGTCCTATTAATAGTATATCATACGGTCATGAACATTTAAGGACCTGTGTGACAAAATCATATTTCATTACACAAAGCAGTCCTAAGGACTTCATCACATCGGAGTTTGTGAAGATGTTCTGGTGATGAATAAATACCATGTTATTTATAATTGATTCAAATACATTTACAATCAACAATTGATTGGATTTAGGACATAATTTCCAACACAGCTACCATCATGGAGACTGCTACTGTGGAAGGAGTGAGGTCAGTGGAGGGTGCACTGGAGGTACCTCTGAGCTCCCTCACTATGTCATCCCTCAACTCTCACAGCTGTTCAGGACAAATCCTGACCTCTAGGGGCTGCTGAGGTGGTGGAACTGTAGAGGGTCCAGCTGAAGTAGATGGCTCAGCAGGGAATGAAGGACCAGATGTGGATGAGAAGGTGGAAGGATCTGTGGAGTGGTCCTGGTCATGGTCAGAGATAGGTGAGTGATGAGTAGTGGGGTCAGATGGTGTAGATGTGGATGTCCTCCTAACCCAAACACCCTCCATCTTGTGAAAATCCATTCGGTGGAGAGTCCCCTCACCCATATGGTCTGTGTATCTGAGGGAGCGAGAAAGTTCTCCCTCAGGGATAGGAACTTCTAACTCCCTAAAAATGAGTGTGAAAAGCATACTATAGGGGAGACTCAACCTAGGTTTGTCTAGGGGTTCACAGATATAGCTGTAGATAAGTTTGGGGAAGTTGATGGGAGTCATGTAGAATGTGGAACATCAAGCCTAGGTCTCTCTCAGAAATGAAGTCAAACCTACCGGTCTTACGAAAGAGAGTCCTAGAAATGATACTTAGGAGGAGTCGCATTTCAGCTGAAAGCTGATTTGCAAACACCTCCTCTATGGGGGATTGAGGTGGGCTTCCTAAGATGGTCGTAAGGGCCTCAGTCCTATCAGTGGGATGTGTGGGAGCAATCCCCTCTTGGGAGAGATGGAGGACTCGAGCAATGAAATCCTCTGAAATGGAAATAGAGACATTTGCTACAGTCCCTTGGATACCACCGCCACCTCGTGTGACGGTCCCATAAAATTTTCTAACTAACCCTGGGTATGTAGGGAGGTCAAGTGAACAAAAATACTCTAAGCCCTGGGCCCTAAGACGATGCCCTAAGGTGAACCCTTCCTGGGAGAGGAAGTCAAAGTTGACCTTTCTTCCGGTGAAGACAACCCTTCCGGCGCACAAACGCAAAGGAGTCGGCCTAGGCGGAGAGGGAACCGGAGGTGGTGGCCTCACAGGTTCATTCCGCACCTTGGACCGTCTCTCAGCGCCGCTCGCTGCAAGGGGTCTCTTCCCGCGAGAAAGGACAGCTTTCCTAGACATTTTCAACCTAACACGAGTGGAAACACGGGAAAAAAAGAAGAAACAATGGAGAAAGGACGAAGAAAGAGGTTGGAGACGAGGTCAGAGACGACTCTAGGGTTTTTGGAACAGTGACGGCCGAAAAGAAAGTTTGGGAAAAACATTTCGATTAGGGTTAAAAGATGGATTCCCGACCTCGAGTCGACTCTAGTAAAGCACGAGTCGACTCCTGAAAAAGCGCGAGTCGACTCGCCCATGAGTCGACTCTTAGATACATTCGAGTCGACTCGAACTCTGGCACATAACCAAAAACTCAGTTAATTCCATGCCAAAGGAGAGAGATATGGAAATCTTTAGAACTTAAGGAATGATTTGATGACCATAGACAAGAAATCCTATATCCAACATAAGTTAATCATCAAAATTAATAAATTAGAGGAGAGTATCACAAGAATGAATCAATCACTCCTAACCCTCTTCTAAGAATACAAAATCGATCTTCACTCAAGAATTTTGTGAAGATATCAGCAAGTTGATCATCAATACAAACAAATTCAAGCATCACATCACCATTTAACACATGATCTCTTATGAAGTGATATCTTATCTCAATATGTTTAGTTCTTGAGTGCTGAATTGAATTTTTAGTTAGATTTATGGCACTTGTATTATCACAATTTATGGGAATCTTATCTTGTTTAATGCCATAATCTTCAAGTTGTTGCTTGATCCACAAAATTTGAGCATAATAACTCCCAGCAGCAACATATTCAGCTTTCGCCGTATATAGTGCAACCGAGTTTTATTTTTTGCTAAACCATGAAATTAAGTTCTCTCCTAAAAATTGACATGACCCGCTGGTGCTTTTTCTATCAAGTTTACAACAAGCGAAGTCGGAATCAGTGTACCCTATTAAGTTTATGCTTGATTCTTTAGAGTATTATAGACCTATATTTTTTGTTCCTATTAGATATTTAAAAATTCTCTTAACTGCAATTAGGTGTGATTTCTTAGGATTAGATTGATATCTAGTACACATGCATACACTAAACATGATATCAGGTCTACTTGCTGTAAGATATAATAATTATCTTATCATACCTCTATACAGCTTTTGATCTACTGATTTACCTGATTCATCTTTGTCTAGTTTGCATGATGAGTTCATGGGAGTGCCAATTGACTTGTTTCCATCCATATCAAACTTCTTTAGCATTTCCTTGATGTATTTAGCTTGATTGATAAAAATTCCTTTCTTAGATTATTTGATTTGAAGTCCCAGGAAGTAGTTTAATTCTCTCATCATGCTCATCTCAAATTCACTCTGCATTAATTCAGCAAACTCTTCGCAAAGACGATTGTTAGTAGCACCGAAAATAATATCATCTACATTAATCTGCACTACTAACATATCTTTGTTTTCCTTTTTCAAAAATAGGGTTGTATCAACATTTCCTCTAGAAAATTCATGGTCTAATAGAAATTTGCTAAGTCTTTCATACCATGCTCTAGGGGCTTGTTTTAGACCATAACGTACTTTATTTAGTTTATAAACATGATTGGGGTATTGATGATTCTCAAAATCAGAAAGTTGTTTTACATAAACCTCCTCATTAATATACCCATTCAAGAAGGCACTTTTTACATCTATTTGAAATAATTTGAAATCTTTAAAACATGCAAATACTAGTAACAGTCTAATTGCTTCAAGTCTAGCCACAGGAGCAAAGGTCCTATCAAAATCTATACCTTCCGCTTGATTATAACCCTTTGCTACTAGTCTAGCCTTGTTCCTAACCACAACTCCATTTTCATCAAGTTTATTTTTGTATATCCATTTAGTTTCAATTATTGAATATTCAGTGGGTCTTTCTACTAAGTTCCATACTTTGTTTCTTGTAAATTGGTTTAGTTCCTCTTGCATAGCATTAATCCAATTTACATCATTTTCAGCTTCTTTTATGTTTTTAGGTTCTAAATGTGAAACAAATGCTAGATGATTATTTAAGTTTCTAAGAAAGGCTCTAGTTCTAACAAGTTGCGATGAATCATCTAAAATTAACTCTTTAGGGTGACCGTGAGCATACCTCCAAGCCTTTGTAAGCCCATGTTCAGCAATTACCTCTTGGCTTGTTGAAGTCTCTTCAATTTGCTTCGGTTCATCCTCTTGTAAGGTCATGTCATCCATCTTTTCCTCAAGTATTTCTGTTTCATCATCAAAAGCTACTCTCTTGCTAGAAGAAGCATCATTAGTCTCATCAAAAACAACATGAATAGATTCTTCAATAACAAGAGTTCTTTTGTTGAAGACTCTATATGTCCTACTTGATGTAGAGTATCCCAAAAAGATACCCTCATCAGATTTGGAATCAAATTTTTCTAAGTTATCTTTGCCATTATTATGAACAAAACACCTACAACCAAAAACATGAAAATAGTTTACTTTGGGCTTTCTATCTCTCCAAATTTCATAAGGTGTTTTCTTAATAATTGGTCTCAATAAAACTCTATTTAATATATAATATGATATGTTAATAGCTTCACCCCAAAAATACTTTGGGAGATCACTTTCACATAACATGGTCCTAGCCATTTTCTCTAGGATTCTATTCTTTCTTTCCACCACTCTATTTTGTTGTGGAGTCCTAGCCGGTTCAAAATCGGACATTCCAATCCAAACGGCAATCCAAATGGAGTCCGGATGGAGACATGGCGTGGCTTTGAAGCATCGGCGAAAAGTCCTCTATTTTCTCCCAAGCTTTCTCTCATCGCCGCTCACTGGACACTTCTTAAGGATCCATAGCTTTTATCCATCGCGGCTCATAGGGGATGCTTAAGGGTCCATGGAAGCTTAAGGGTCCACGGGTCCATGGGTTATTTAAATTGGGATTGGGTCAGCAGTTCAACCAATTGGGTTAGCCTACTTGGTTCTAAACCAAATTGATGGCCCAATTGAATGATTTTTGACCAAAAAAAATTCTACATGAGTTCGACTCATGGGAGGTTCAATTGGGTCCAGTCTCGGCTCGATCCAAGTCCGACTTAGATCAAAACAAATACGAAATTAAATTCCAATTAAATCATGATCGAACCCAATTACTCTAATTGAGACCCAATCAAACCCAATCTCAACAATAGAGTCCTCATCAAGTTCAATTACATTAAATGAAACTTGATTGACCCTGAATACAGACTTAATTAGTTGTTCATCCATGAAATTTAGCATTGTGGAGTGATTGATTATACCCCTATTTAATTTTGATGAGCTCAAAGCATCTGACTATATTTCATGTTGTACTAATGAATTCAATCTAGTGTTTCAGGCGAATATATGTGAATTTATCTTTAAGAGCATCGAGCCTTGGTTCAGAGTAATTTGGCTAAGTGTTGAACTCAATTGAGCCAAAGTCTGAAGCTCGAGTCGACTTCGGAAGATTGCGAGTCGACTCTAAGTGTTTCAGAGGTTCTGGCACAAGCTCGAGTCGACTCCGGTACACTACGAGTCGACTCCGACTGAGAACAAACAGAAGGACAGAAAGATGAATTTCAGACCCTGTCACCGAGTCGACTTCGAAGATTTAGAGTCGACTCCAATGCTTGCCGAGTCGACTCCCGACGGTTCCGAGTCGACTCCAAAGGGTAACAGACAGAACGATGTTTTCTAGATCCTGTTACCGAGTCGACTCCAGAAGGATGCAAGTTGACTCCAACGATTGGCGAGTCGACTCCTAATCATGCCAGAGTCGACTCACAAAGGAAAGCAGACTGAAAGGCAGAAAACCAAACTCAGTGACCCTGTGAACGAGTCGACTCCGAGAATTCGAGAGTCGACCCCAAGTCAGCCGAGTCGACCCCAACAAAGTGCGAGTCGACTCCGAGGCAGCTCAGATCAACAGACAGAGGATCGGTTTTTCGGGCTCTAAGAGCCGAGTCGACTCCAAGAGGATCCGAGTCGACTTGAGAGAGAAATGCAGAAAAATAGATCTTTGGAATTCTGAGAACGAGCCGTCTCCAAAATGCCGAGTCATCTCCAGATCTTGGCGAGTCGACACCAAGATTGAACCGAGTCGACTCCAGGTTGGGATGGCACTTTAATTCAAATCCTGAATAGTGGACGAGTCGTCTTCAGTAAAGCATGAGTAGACTCCAGCAACAGCCGAGTCGACTCCAACCATAACGGATACATTGTCAGAAGGTGTAGACTGTGCAGAACGGCTACAAATCAGTGTCTAACGGCTATTTTTCAAAAGGGACTGGTTAAATAGCTAGAGTAAACAGTAGTAGACAATAAGAGAGTTACTCCATCTGTGCATTAAGTGGTTTTCCAACTACCAAGAGTCCATTGAGAGAAAAGACAAGCAAAAGAAGGAAGAAACGCATTCAATTCATTCCTAAAAATTTTTTCTTCGCATTCAAGGCTCTTCTTCTGACATCAAATCTTCAGTGCACTCAAAGAGGAGACTCAGAGTTCGAGAAGCCCTTTCTTCCTCTTCCGAAATCTGTTTGAGGGTGATGAGAGCACAAAAGTGCAATCATCGTACCATCTTAATTAGTATTATAGTTAATTTTTAATGATAAAATTAATTAATTAACATTGTATTTGTGTTTGAGTGCAAGGAATCCAAGAGACCCAATAACATTGGGTTTGAGCCTAATGCCCGGCAGCTCGAGCTCAACAAATTCTCCAGCTGCCATGCAAGCATAAAATCCAGCGCCGTCGATCAGATCACCTTCCAAATCAGTCCCGCATCAAGGCCCCGCGATCGTTGCCATCGCGCCGTCCATCTTTTCAGCTCCTAAGTCGTGATCAGATCAACCTCCCACGCCCGTGAAACATCCCAGTCATCCCGCGCGTCTCATTCCTTCCTGTGATCCCATTCTTCACGCACGCATCCTTCCCGTGATCCCACTCTTCATGGGGTGGCTTCCCAGCGATCCCGTCTTCCGAATGCTAGCGCCTCAGCCCGCGTCTCACCCTTCCATGATCCAAGCCTCCCACGTCCTCTCCTTCCAGCATCGCGCCCGATTGCAGCACCCGAACAAGCCGTGAAGCCCTCAGCCTTCCGGATTCAAGACCCCCCTCCTCCGCGTCTGCAGCTCCTCCGCCTTAGCCCGCGCCGCCTCCTCCGGCATCCAAGTCCGTGGTCCCAGCTCCAGCCATGATCCAAGCAGCGGATCCCAGCTTCCTTCCCAAGTCGAATCCGCGTCCATCCCGTGCTAAAACAGGGAGAGCAACGGTCCCCACCATCCCGTGATCCACTCCTTCCGACTGCAAGCATCCCAGCCATTCTTCAAGCGATGAACATCCACGGATCAAGCTCCCTTCTGATTTCAAGCCGTGATCCAAGCTTCCACCAATTGCTGTGATCGGGCTCCTCCATTCCAGCCGTCGGCATTCAATGCCCAAATCCCAGCGCCCCAGCCGTCTCCCCCTTCCGGATTCGTCCAGCCTCCTCCGTCCCAGCCGCCCGTGAAGCACCTCATCCGCACCGGATCTTCATCCGTTTCAGTCTCCCAGCATCACGCGATTCATCCCAAGACTGCGCAGCCCGGACAATCCTCTCAACGTAATCAGAGGGGGGTGGATGACCTATTTAAGAGTGGAGGAATAAGGAAGAGGGAGAGCTCGGTTGGGGGGCCAAGTGACAGAGGAAAGAACAGAGCCATGCTCTATTCTTGAAGGAAGAGGGAGAGCTCGGTTGGGGGGCCAAGTCTAACTCTGACTTCATAGCTTCCAGCCATTTCTCGGAATCGATATCAGATATCGCCCCATTGTAGGTTTTGGGATCCTGTATGTGATCCCTATCTCCCACTAGGAACATTTCCTCGGTATCCTCTTCTAGTATACCTAAGTATCTATCGGGAGGATGGGAGACCCTACTAGATCTACGAGGTGGTTGAGGGACATCGTGTACTGGCTCTTTATGAATGGGTTCTATAGGATCCATGACTCGTTGCTTTTCAGAGACTTTCTCTTCAAGCTCAATTTTCCTCCCACTGCCTCTATCAAGGATAAACTGATTTTCCAAGAAGATGGCATGACGGCTCACAAACACATTGTGATCCTCTGAGACGTAAAAATTGTATCCTAATGACTCTTTAGGATATCCTATAAAACGAGCACTTATGGTCCTAGCCTCTAACTTGTCCGCCTGTAGTCTCTTGACGTGGGCCGGACATCCCCAAATCTTGAGATGACCCAGACTTGGTTTCTTACCATGCCATATCTCATACGGTGTGGTAGGAACGGATTTAGAGGGAACTCTATTCAATAAATAAATCGCTGTGAGTAAAGCATCTCCCCAAAGGAACATAGGTAAATCAGTGAAGCTCATCATGGACCTGACCATATCCAATAGGGTCCGATTCCTCCTCTCTGACATCCCGTTGAGTTGAGGTGTACCCGGAGGTGTCCATTGTGAGACTATGCCGTTTTCTTTGAGATAGTCCCGGAATTCCCCACTAAGGTATTCTCCTCCTCGATCTGATCGAAGAGCCTTAAGAGGTTTTCCAGTTTGTTTTTCTACTTCATTCTTGAACTCTTTGAACTTTTCAAAAGACTCAGACTTGTGTCTCATAAGATACACATACCCATACCGTGAGTAATCATCGGTAAAGGTAATGAAGTAAGAATAACGTCCCCTGGCTAACACATCGAATGGGCCACATACATCTGTATGTACTAGGGCAAGTAATTCAGTGGTCCTCTCCCCATGTCCTACAAAGGGCAGTCTTGCCATTTTTCCTTGAAGACAGGACTCGCAAACTGGATATGACTCGGAAGTCAATAAGCCTAAAAGCCCATCTTTATCCATTTTGTTCATTCTGTCCTCTCCAATATGGCCAAGCCTGAGGTGCCACAAATATCTTTGGTTTATCTCATCTCTGGATCTTTTGGATCCTTTGGCACTCACATCTTGCTCGGTAACATTCACAGATACATCCATATGTAAATGATAGAGACTGTCAATCATGAAACCGCGTGCGACTATTTTATTTCTTAAATAAATAGAACAGCAGTCTTTGTCAAATGTAAAAACATGACCTTCCTGTGCTAGACATGAAACAGAAATCAAATTTCTGCTAGCAACAGGTACATAATAGCAGTCTCTAAGTATTAAACTAAATCCAGACGGTAGTCGCAGATGGTAGGTGCCCACAGCCACAGCAGCAACTTTTGCCCCGTTGCCAACCCGAAGGGTTACCGCACCTTCCGCCAGCCTTCTACTTTTTTTTAGACCCTGCATGGTAGTGCACAAATGAGCACTAGAACCAGAATCTATAACCCAACTAGAAGTAGAAGAAACCGTTAGATTAGTTTCAATTATGAGCAAGTCTATACCTTCTAAAGGTGTGTCACCTTTCTTATTCTTCAGGCTCTCGAGGTATGAAGGACAGTTCCTTTTCCAGTGGCCTTCGACATTGCAGTAGAAACATTTTCCTTTGTCGTTAGCCTTTTTCTTTGGAACTTCCATCTTTGGCTTCTTGTCTTTCTTCTGCTTCTTAGCAGGCTTCTTTTTCTTCCAAGTAGACTTTCTCTTGGAACCAGAAGTCAACTCAGCAGCAAGGACATTGCCCCTTGAACCTTTCAAGGCTCCCTCAGCAGTTACCAACATGTTTATGAGTTCAGTCTTAGTGCATTTAATCTTATTCATGTGGTAGTTTATGAAAGAGTAGATGCCCTACAAGCCAATCGCAATATGTATTGCGAAAGGTTTTTTCTTTTGATTTGTCCAAATCATGTACATGACATTTAAATATGAATAAAGGCGTTATGTTTTATCATATGCTGTTGATTATATTTATGATAAACTCCTTAGTTTAGGGCAATGGTTTTAAGACTATGATGAGATCATACTAGTGAGACTTAAAATCCTAAAATCCTAATCTTAAATATTCCCAGTCATTGGTACATTGAGTCGGGGATCAATGATTACCGGAAAGACTGGCATGTCTTATGTATGCTCGATGCAGAGGATGATTGATCTCACAATCATTTGTGTGGAGACACTAATACAAAGATGTGGGTGCTCATTAGAGGAATGAGTTCACTGAATTGACCTACAAAGAGAAATCTTATGAAGTCTTACTTACATGTCAAAAGATGATTCTCTTAGTGGGAGTTGTGCAACTGATCCTATGACCTGAGATCACCATGGTATCTTGTGCACATGAACCCATATTTTGGTTTACACTCATTCATGACAATAAGTTATGTACGAGGTCTTCTGGATATGGTGAATTGTGTACGAAGATTATGAGTAGGTCAACAAGGAATTAATCACTTCTAGTAAGAGAAGATAGCATCCTATTTATTCTAATCATATGATAATTCAGGAAACCTTTGATCAAAGTAGAATGAAAATTAGAAAGAGTTTCTAATGTTTCATTATTTGAATTATCATTAAAAGATTGAGAAAAATATGAATATGAAATTGAGTTTGACATATATTCATACTCATATGCATATTTGGGATGCAGTTTGATTAAAGGATTGAATTGCATGGTAACTTGCCACTGAAGGGTATTTTTGGTATTTCTACCAAATTCCATATTTTCCGGGTAGACATGACACGTTGCTAGACGTCAATCTTGTTTTATAGGTTTGATCAAATTAAAGAGTTAATTCGATCACCAATTAGAAAGGATTCTAATTGTTAAGTTCGGGTTCGCGCAGTTTGGACTTAAATCGATTAGAAGAGTTCTAATCAAGTTGGGTCAACTCGCACTCACACCTATTGCTGGCTAAGTATGGAACCCAATGGGTCACACACAAGAAAACTTATTAAGGGTCTAATTGGATTACATCATGTTTGCAAGATAAACATCCTAGCAGGTGTTGCAAACCTTAGCTCCTAATTCGAATTGGATTCGAATCTGATTCGAATTGGATTCGAATCTGATTCTTAATTGATCTAATTTGATTAGATCATATTCTAATATGGGTTAGCCAAGAGTTGGCACCTAATTGGCTTGGTTTGAGTCTAATTGGATTAGATTTAATAAATCATTCAATCTAGACCGTTAGATCTTGATCTACCGTTGGATGAAGACATAATGGAGAGTTGGTTTAACCCAATTGGATTGGGTTAGAGGATGGCTACCATAATTGACCATTGGATCTTAATCCCACCATTGGATGAAGACATAATGGGTCAAGTGAATGGCGCCTTGCATTGGAGCCCTTGGATCATCATCATGAAAGATCAAGAGGTGAGGCGTGATGGACATGTGATTAGCATGTGATGTTGACTTGGTCAAAATATGGCACCACATGAAAGGACATATCATTTGATACACCTCCTCACTTGATCTGCACCTCCTCTTATTTGATATGGCCCTTTAGATGATGCCCTTTCATGAGAGGATGTGTGGATGGGATGCATCCCTTGGAGATGCATCCCTACACCTATTATAAATAGGTTAGCACTCCATGGGTTTCATCATTCCAATTCCACCCCACTCCTCTCTTCTTTCTTTCTTACATTAGTTTCTTTCTTTCTAGCATTGCTTCTAGTGTGTCCTAAGCCAAGACAAGGTGGTCTTCTTTAGGACAAAAGGATTAGAAGTGATTTTAGAAGGCTAAAGAAAAATAAAAAGGAAGGAAAGCAAGCCATTAGAGTTCTTTAGAAGAATTCTGCATTAAGGATCAAAAGTCTTTGGAGCTAAAGTCTTGATCAAGTTTTCGTGTGGATCACCATTGGAGGGCGGACACTTGGACGCCTCGTGGAGATTGTACACTTTGGATTAGCGTTTGAGGTATTCTACTAATTCTGCATTTATTTTATATCATTTGATTGTAATCATTAAGGTGATCTAGGCTTAAAAGGGTTTCATGCATAGGGACTTTATTAAGAAATTTTTAAAATCCCTAGCTTCCGCTGCGCATTATAACATGTTAAAACCCTTCAGTGGTATCAGAGCCATCCTTAATTGGTTCAATCAAATAATTATGTATGATGTATGATTATTAATTTACTATGAGATAGTAATGTCATATGCTTAGAGAAATGTTGAAATGTATGATTAATATATGATATGTTATGTAATAAAATATCATGATATAAAATTTTTCATATGAAAATATGTTGAAGCATGTTAATTAATTGCTTATGATTTATACATGCTATGAGATAGCCATGATGCATAATAGTTTATTTTAGACATGTTAAATGTATGTTACAATTAAAGAATGTGCTAGAGACTAGTAAGCCCTCAATAAAAATTATATTAAGTCATAGTGTTGAAAAACTTTGAGCTAACCCATTCTAGAACAATTAATCTAATTGGTGTCTAAGGAAAGCACTAAAGGTGGTTACTTAATTAGGACCTTACTCTCTGAGTAAGGGGAGCCTCCCACCTGCTTACCTGGCCAATTGTTTGATTGCCTATTATGGATAAGCTTAATATTGATATAACACTATTGATAGCCTTCCTTCATGCCTCGATATTATTATGTCAAGATCCATGCTAGTTTGTTGTGCTAACACAAGACTTGCAATGGGGACTGATGTTATACTGTCTTGGTGCATTAAGATGCTTATGGCATATTTTAATATATTGCCTTGTTGTGCAACCACAAGGGCAATATTATTCGAATATGACTATATGGAAATGAAGGGTTTGACTTAACTAAAATATTATTGTTTGTTGTGCTAACACAAGGCAATAAGTATTTTAAGAGGACAAGATAAAGTTGAGAATTGCATGAGATGCAATTGGAAAGAGTTTTCTACCTTTGAACTCATAAGAGTTTGTTGTGTAAACACAAGGCTTTTTATGATGAATTAGGATCTCAACCCTACTAAGAAAAATTATATTTTCACGTTTATCATAGGGGAGGGCTATGATATTCGATAAAAATAGTAGGAGACAAATTAGATTAAAGTCCTTATCTAGTTGCAAACATGTCATCATGATTGGTCTGCTTATATTAGTTTTGTTCTTGCATATGTAGAATTATTAAATGGCTTCTTCACTTTCACTAAGAGGCATCTTAGATGCCAACAAGTTGACCGGACCAAACTATGTGGACTGGTTGAGGAATTTAAAGATAGTACTCACTCAGGAGAAAATTTCCTATATACTTGAAACCCCTGATCTTGGAGATCTAGGGGATGATGCTATAGAAGAGGAGGTTGCCACACATAAGATGTGGAAAAATGACAGTGTGACTGTCAAATGTATCATACTTGCCTCTATGAACAATGAATTACAGAGGCAACATGAAGGCATGGACACTCAATCCATACTTCTCAATTTAAAAGAGTTGTATGGAGAACAAAGCAGGACTGCTAGGTATGAGATATCTAAGCAGTTGTTCCGTGCTAGAATGAATGAAGGAACTTCAGTGCAAAACCATGTTCTTATGGTTATAGACTTGATCACCAGATTAAGTCAATTAGGTTTTGCTATGGATAGTGAGCTCAGTCAGGATTTGATCCTGCAATCACTGCCTGATTCATTCTCTCAGTTTGTTGTGAACTTTCACATGAACAAGCTGAACACCTCCCTGCCCGAGTTGTTAAATATGCTCAAAACAGCTGAAGGGCATATTAAGAAGGATAAAGGTCCACTCCTTCTTATAAATAGCACCTCTATGAGGAAATCGGGAAATAAGGGTTCTAAGAAACGATTGAACCCCAAGAGTAGCATCAAAAAGAAAAAAGGAAAGAAAAACTCCGGATCAAGTACCTGTTTTCATTGCGGCAAAGCTGGCCACTGGAAAAGGAATTGCAAGAGTTTTCTTGCAAGTATGAAGACCGATGCAAGAGTTGCATCAAAAGGTATGTTTATGTTACATGCCAACTTGTCATTAAGTTCTTCAAATTCAAATTCATGGGTATTGGATACCGGCTGTGGTTTTCACATTTGCAAATCTTTGCATGGACTACAGAAAATTAAAATTTTGAAGAAAGGTGACTTCGAGCTGTATGGCGCTGGAGGAGAGTCCATCCAGGCTGAAGCTGTTGGAACCTACAACTTGGAATTGCCTTCGGGAAAGCTCCTACATTTAGAAGATTGTTATTATATGCCCAAAATTATTAGAAATGTAATTTCCATTCCTTTGTTGTTAAAGAAAGGTTTTGAAATTAATGGAAAGGGCAATGGTTGCTCTATTTATTTTTCTAATAAGCATCTTTGCAATGGCATTATGGAAAATGGTCTTCTAGTTTTATTACTTAATGACAATGTCTTTCATATTAATAAAAGCAATAAAAGAAAGAGAGAGGAAGTGAATAATACCCTCCTTTGGCATTGCCGACTTGGTCACATAAGTGAATCAAGAATTAACAAGTTATACAAAGAAGAGTTCTTTGATCCTTATGATTATGAATCATTAGGAACTTGTGAATCTTGTCTTATGGGAAAAATGACCAAGTCTCCATTCACTGGACATGGAGAAAGGGCAAGTGAGTTATTAGGACTTATACATACAGATGTATGTGGTCCTATGACAACTCCAGCTAGAGGTGGATACTCTTACTTCATCACATTCACTGATGATTTATCAAGGTTCGGATTTGTGTATCTTATGAAACATAAATACGAAGCCTTTGATAAGTTTAAAGAGTATCAAAGTATGGTTGAAAAACAAACCGGAAAGTGTATTAAAATCCTTCGATCTGATCGAGGAGGTGAATACCTTTCTAGTGAATTTTTAAATCATCTTAAAGAAAAGGGCATTCTCTCTGAATGGACACCTCCGTATACGCCACAACTAAATGGTGTAGCTGAACGGAGGAATCGTACTCTATTAGATATGGTAAGGTCCATGATGTGCTTTACAGATCTTCCTATTTCCTTCTGGGGTTATGCCTTAGAAACTGCTACATATATGCTAAACAGGATACCTTCAAAATCTGTATCTAGTACTCCATATGAGATATGGAGAGGTAGAAAGCCCAATCTTAAATATTTTAAAATATGGGGCTGCCAAGCATATGTCAAAAGAAATTTTGGACATAAGCTAAGTGCTAGATCAGATAAATGTACATTTATAGGTTATTCCAAAGAAAGTATTGGATATCTCTTCTATCACCCTACTGAACAAAAGGTATTTGTTAGTAGGCATGCCACTTTCTTAGAAAAAGAGTTTATCTTAGAAAAGGTGATGACCCAAAGATTGATTCATAGATTGATTTTGATGATCACAAAACCTTGAAGTATAGATACTAATGTTTATGTTGCAAGGAGAAAGATATTTATGTTGCAAGGAACATAGCAAGTTGGAAGAACACAAGAAGGCCTCTAAAAGCACTCAAGAAAAGTTGGAAGAAAGCTACAAGTTATTGGCCCAAGTCTCAAGTTCAAAAGATTCAAATTGGAGGAGCAAATTCAAGGAAAATTTAAAAGAATAGTCTTCGAGTCGACTCCTGAGGAATTCGAGTCGACTCCAATGCTTGGCGAGTCAACTCGAGAGTAGAACGAGTCGACTCCAGGGTGTAAAAGGCAGAAAAGTCAGAGAGGGATTTTCGACCCTGAGATTCGAGTCGACTCCTGAGGAATGCGAGTCGACTCCAATGGTTGTCGGGTCGACTCCAAAGAAAGCGAGAGTCGACTCTCAGTGGTACACAAGGGAAAACTCAGAGAAGCAGTTTTTGGACACTGAGATTCGAGTCGACTCCCACAAAGTCCGAGTCGACTCCAAAGACAGCGCAACCCCAAGACAGAAGACGGTATTTTCGTCTCTGAGAGGCGAGTCGACTCCAAGACAAGTCGAGTCGACTCCAAGGCAGCGCGGCTCCAAAATACAGAGGATCAGTTTTCCGACTCTGAGATTCGAGTCGACTCCCAGACAGCTCGAGTCGACTCCAAGGCAGCACTACACTAAGATGGCAGAAGACCAACTTTCGAAAACTGAGAGCCGAGTCGACTCCAAGGAAGTTCGAGTCGACTCCAAGACTGGACGAGCCAAAAGACAGAGGATCGGGAGTTCGGACTCTGGGATTCGAGTCGACTCCCAGGATAGTCGAGTCGACTCGAGTGGACAAAATTCAAATTTGGAACAGTTGCCGAGTCGACTCCGGAAAAGCTTGAGTCGACTCCCGCTACAGCCGAGTCGACTCCTGATCGCGCGAGTCGACTCCGATCCCAACGGTAATATTGTCAGGAGGTGCAGACTGGTTCCAACGGCTATATTTTTGTCTCTAACGGCTATATTCTTGTTTCCACTCCATCTAAAGCTATAAAAACAAGAAGAGAGCTAGGGGAGAATTCATGGAAGTGGGAGAGAACATTTAGGAAAAAGATTCCAGAGAGATTACACGGAAAATCTCCCATAAGCACAAAAGGGCGCCATTCAAAGGAAAATAGAGAGAAGAAGAGCATCCAAGTGAATCCCAAAGCTTCCTCTCCATCCGTGTGCTGCCTCGGTGATCCTCTACTTCGTGCCAAATCAGAAGAGGGTCAAGTAAAGAAGAAGCCGAGCTCCTTCATCTTCAAAACTCGTTTGAGGGCTTCTCTTTACTCTATTTGTTTATATTGTCATATTTGCTTGTTTAAGAAGCTTTGTTTTGTTTTATACCTTGTTTTAATATCTTGTAACTTGATTCAATCAAGGGATTGAATCAAGGGGTTAAGGTTTGTTGGTGAGCCAAAGGGAAAACCAACTGTGCAAGGTTTGTTGGTGAGCCAAAGGGAAAACCAACTGTGTAAGGTTTGTTGGTGAGCCAAAGGGAAAACCAACTGTGTTAGGTTTGTTGGTGAGCCGAGGGTAAAACCAACGAGTAGGGTTCGATTGTGATCCCGGAAAAACAATCGGAGTGGTTCTAGTCGGTGAGCCTGGAAAAACCGACCGAGTTCGTTGTGCGCTCGTAAAACAACAAGTTGGGTTGTGAGCTTGTAAAACAACCGGCTGTAATCGGTAGGATTATAGTGAAATTCCCAAGAGGTCTTGGGGAGTGGATGTAGGTGCTGGGGTGCACCGAACCACTATATGTCCTTTGTGTTTGTAATGCCTCTAGTTATTGTCTAACTAACACACTTACTTACTTAGATAAATTGCTTGCTTAATTCTTATCCGCACATCCTTTAGTTGCAAGCATATTTAATCAAGTCGAAGTCTATACATCAAACCCTTGCTAAGTTTAACTTTCACTGTGCATCTATACAACTTAGCATAGTTAATCAAAAAGTTTTAGAAGTAGCATAAAAGTTTTGAAAGACCCAATTCACCCCCCCTCTTGGGTTGTATCTACTGGGCAACAAGTGGTATCAGAGCAGGTGCTCTAAGTTTAATCATTGATCTCACGATCAAGAGCCAAAGATCATGACAACTCAAATAGATAGTTTTCTAGGAGAAGGACAATCAATTAATACACCTCCACTATTTAATGGCATAAACTATACACATTGGAAAATACGCATGCGCATCTTTATTCAATCACAAAACTATTATTTATGGAAAATCATAACAAATGACCTTCACACACTCTCACAAACTATTAATGAAAAGGACTTAGCACAATTGAACGCTAATGCTATGAACATGTTATATTGTGCTATTCAAGAAACGAAGTTTAATGAAATTTCTGCATGCTTATCTGCTAAGGAGATCTGGGATACTTTAGAAAATATTTATGATAAATCTCAGACTAGCTCACATGTGCTTCAAATATATACTAACAATGAGACTGCAGAAAAGGGTGTTGAATCTCCCTCAGTCGAGTCGACTCCAAGTATCTCAGAGTCGACTCTCAAGTTCACCGAGTCGACTCCAATAAGGTCCGAGTCGACTCCGAGGCAAATCAGCTTCCTAAAGACAAAGAAGAAAAGGAAGCAAGAAGAAAGGAAGAAAGAGATAAAAAGGAAGAAAGCCTTGACCAAGAAAGAGTCAAGCCAGAAAATAAAAGTTAGGAGCGACAATGATGATATTAGCTCCAAGAAACTACAAGAGGTAACTGACTTGTGCTTTATGGCACAAGAAGACAAGGTAAAAACTGAATCTACTCTTACATCAAATAATTTTCAAGAAGAATTTTCTTATGATGAATTATTAAATGCTTTTCATGATTTGTATGGTGAATGTAGAAAATTAGCTGTAAAGAATAAAAATCTTAAGAAACTAAATCTGAAAATTTCAAAAGAAAGAAATTCTAATGATGAAATACAAGAGAAACTAAATTCTGAAAATGAATGCTTAAGGTCATTTTCAGAAGAATTGATTCAGAAAAATCATAGCTTAATTAAAGAAAATCAAAACTTAAGCGAAGAAATTAATCAATTAAAATCTTGCATTAACAAATTCACCGTAAGCTTAGAAAGATTAAAAATGATGTTTGAAAGCCAACATGCTGATTTTGATAAATCAAAATTTAGCTTGACTCCTTCACTTAGCCATAAATCTCTAGAGAAAAAGGTTATCAATTTACCAAGCAAACCATTAAATAAGATAATTTATTTCAAAAATAAAAAGGATGGGAATAACAACTTTACCTATCGTTCTAGTATAATTAAATCAAATGGTAAAGTTATTACTATTAAACAGATATGGGTTCCAAAAGGAACCATATGTCCTAACTCTCAAGGACTCAAGCAAGCTTGGGTACCCAAAATGAGAAAATGAGGATGTACACATAGGTGTACCAAGGTACCCATGGAACATAAAGAAACTTAAAAAGTTATTAACAAAAAAAATAATAATGAAATCAGTAATTCTTGCATCTCATCATTATTTGTGCTTTAGTATTTGATATGATTTGCTAGTAGTGATCAATTTTGTATATAGAAAATACTTTTGGAAATATAATCAAATCATTTCATTTTACTCACTAGTGGATAAGGTGCTAAATGATTAATCAACTTATTAAGAATAACTCTATGAATTCTCTATATGCTTGATTGAAAGTTTTTATCTATGGCATTATTGTTTATTGATCATAGATATGATAATGTGTACTTGGTATGCTTTTGAATATATGCACTATGAATACCAAGATTAAAGAAACCATATTTGGCATATGAAATCAGCTCATGCTAGTATGTACTTAATCTCAAAAGACCTTGCCATAGGATTACTTAGATTATCCTCTTAAAGGTCAAAGTTTTACTATGCATGCTAACTAAGGAAACAAACAAAAATAATTTCTAAATCTAGAGATGTTGTTTCCATCACTAAGTTTTCACAAGCTTACATTGGATTTGTTTTTGGCAAGTAAAATTAAAGTATTTTCTACATTTGCTAAATCTTGTGAAAGGGATCAAATGAAAAAGGTTTGCAAACTATGAAAGTAAAAGAAGTATCATGGCATAGTGATTAAAAACCAATTTTGTGTTAAGTTGTGCACAGAAAAATAATATTTTCAGCACCAAGGACACCTTAAGTAAAATAGGATTAATAGAATTCTTGAAGAAATGAAAAAGACAATTGTGTATGATAGTCATCTACTTAAATGATTTTTTTTAAAAAAAACTATCATCACTGCTTGTCATACATATGATTTCTATTAGATCTATTTTTGATGAAAACTCCTTTTGATCTTCTGAAAAATGGAAAATGAACCATTGCATATCTTTCATATTTTTCAGTCGTACATGTTATGCTTGATATGTTCTCTTGAAAAATAATGCCAAATCTAATAAAGATATTTCTATCCTTGGATATCATTCATCAAGCAATGCATATAGAACATTCATGAAAAATTCTAGTTGTAGAAGTATCAATTCATTTTATTCTTTATGAGACTAATGATCTATTATCAAAATACTAAAATCAAATTATATGGTTAAATCTTTTACATATAACAATCTGAAAAACTTGTTAATTAGAACCAAATTGGATTTTTCAGATATACACTTAATGATGACTACTAGAAGATTAAATCAAGAAAAGATGAAATAGATCTTGATAAGATTCTTGCATGATTAGAAGTAAAAATCACCTTTATCATTTGTTTGCTTTATAAACGTTATATCCTATCAAATGAGTGTGTAGAATGGACTTCTATGTGCTTACTTTATATATGTTAGATAACCACCATATTTAAAAATTACACATTACATATATGATAAAGCAATATGTGATTTAAAACAAGCATCAAAAGCTTGATATATAAAAGCTTAGGTAACCTTGTTGATAGAAAGTAATAGTGATAAATCTATGCATCAAAAAGAAGAATCTATGATATCTTGCTTGCTCATAGCACACATTGATGGCATCATTTTTGTTCTACCAATGAAAATTTATATGAATAGTTATATTGCAAAGTGAATTTGAAATATGATGAATGAATTAACATCTTCTCTCAAACTCCAATTAAGACAAACAGGAAAGGGGATCTTCATTGACCAACGTTAGCCCACAAGAAAACTCTTATGGAAGATTGGCGTGAAGAAGGTATATCTATGACCCCATCTTGTAGAAATTGTAAAGGATGAGCAAAGTAGATCTATTGTTTAAAGCTGTATTAAAGCATGATAGAATAATTATTTTATCATACAGCTAGTAGACCAGATTGTATGCTCATTATGTGACCTTGTGCAAGACTTCAATCTAACTTTAATTAATCATATTTTATTGATAACAAATACGTCATAATCTGAATTTTGATAGAAACAAACGCTTAAGATAAGTTGATTAAAACTTAGTTAACACATCTTATTGATAATTATCTTAAGCAAATAGAATCTAAACTAAATTGATTTGACCTTGATAAATCTGTCTATTGCCTCACATGCTTGTCCTTGAACTATCTTGGTTAATGAATCTATCTCTTTAGTTCAAGTGATATGTGCTTGCTTATATTTAGGCAATCTCTTGAGTAAAGTGACTCAACATGCAACTATTGTCATATCTTATATTGAGTCATCTAGTTAAAAATATATATGTTGGATGAATGCTTTGTATCTTAAAGAAACTAATGACCTTCCTTCAAGAAAGAAAAATGAGAAATTTCAACTTGAAGGATATCTTCATGTAAGATACACTAAAGATTCACATGCAAACAAGAGAGAGGATCTTCTTCAGCCAAAAGTTCACACATAAGAAATCTAGTTTGGCTTGAAGAACATATAATGAATAGGTAATTTAGATACCTTTCTCACAAATTAGTTGAGCAAAGTCAGTAACTTAAACCTTATTATGGCATGATTAAATTCTTTAATTATTAATTTTTGATATCATGTCTATATGTGTAGTGACTGACTTATACTTTTAGAAATTATTTCATGGTTTGCCCAAACTAAAATATATCTTTGCCTATATCATAACCATGAAATACACAAGTATATGCTTAAAATTTTGATGTAAAATAACTTGTGAGAAGTTATGAATCCTTGAGCACAATGAAAATGTTGTTTGCATAATATACATCTATATGATACATAAGATTATCTCTTTATTCTACTCTTTCATGTAAATTACTTGAGAATGACAAAAAGAGAGAGAGATAAAGAAAAGAAAATGGACATTGTTCAAGAGATGAAAAATCTGAGTAAAGGCAAGTACTTCAATCTTAAGGAAAAGCAAAACAAGCATAATATATTCGGCACATTTGGAAGGGATAAAATCTATAATTAATTACACTCAAACAGGGAGAGTTTGGAGTGAATATTTTAACCTTTCTATATTGCTCATCATAGGGATGGTGCCAATGGGGAGGCTAGTGGTAGTACCCGGCACTATTTGACCCAACTATTCGGTGTAGGGCATATTAGGGACGGCACAAGAGGGAGGCTAGTGGTAGTACCTCGTGCCCCTTCCCAACTCCACCGGATAGGGAGCAAATAGAGTATAGAGCATAAGAAAGTAAAAATGAAAGACAAAGTTAATAAAAGTATATAAGAAGAATCAAGTCAATTTTTTAAACACTTGAAAACATACTTTAAGGATGAACTCAGTGCAAGATTATATATAAATAGGGGGAGTTTATTTGAAAAGAATTGATTTTGATCCTTGACATTCTTGTACTTAGTATTTTAATGCATGACTTAACACATGGTATATTTTGCATATGGTATGATGTCTTGATTTATTGATTCTCAATGTTTTGTAATGCTTCATCCTTGGACAATTTGTTTGAATGTTTGAATTGCTACATAACATCTTTTGTTTGGTTCTATTGAAAAGAAATTTCAGATTTGTCATTCATAATCATCTCTAAAATCTGAAAGTCGAATAAAATTGTAGAAAGGAGAAGAGAAGAGTATCTCTATTTAGGAAAAATAAATTGATTTTGATCTATCTTTCTAATTGCCTAACTTTGATACATAATGTTCTAATACTTGTTAAAATATCCTTATTTTGTAATAATTTAAGATGAGCCACAATGTGAAAGATACATATCTCAAACTATGACTTAAAAAGCCTCTATTGAAAATCTTTATGAAATTCAGAATATGATTTTGTATAAAAGTTTAAACTCCATATGATTACTAAATAAAATGTTAATGTAAGAAAAACAGAATTTATTTTGATCGCTCCGATACACTTCCGAAACATATCATTTCTTATCTTCAAAGTGTACTCATATTGGTCTAAATGGTGTGTCTTTCAATGATCTTGATTACAAGCAAATATTTTTAAATATATGACTTTATTTTAATATTTAAAATTTTATTGAGCTTCATGTGTACATAGCTGAAAAACTGTGATTAAGAAATTGAAGTTTATAAAATATATACCTCAATGATCATCTATATGTTTTTCCCTCCTACATTATAAAAGACTTCCATTAATATAGTGAATGATCTTAAAGCCTAGAAATATTTCACCTCACTCAAATGAGTCTAAAAGAAAGAAAATGTAAATGGTTTTGAAAGAAACTGAGCTTCAAATGAATCATTTTTGATTAATATTTCAGTACATTTTCTCAAAGTTGAAGAGGAAGCATACCTTGTTCTTAAAGGATTAGAAAGAGTAATTGCTACAAATTTTGAATAATACTAGATTACTCTACATTCTCGATGTCATAGAATTTCAGTGTTATTCACGTTTATCACTATAATCTGAAATTCAACAATTTAAAATGATTAAAGAAGAATGCATCTTTTGAGGGGGAGCTTTAGATATTCAGTATCCTATCCCAAAGACACTTTATTTTGATGCATGCTTTGAACTTTATGGATTGATTTTGATGAACCTCCTTATATTGCAAGACATGCTTTAATTACCTTGAGATGAGTTCTATAAAGGTTGTCTTATCTCAAACCTTGAGTCTTATGAAAATAAGCTGAAACTTATAGAAAATATATTTTTGAGATTGACAATTTTGTTGAACATTATCTTAGGATTCTAAACTCTTAAATGGAATGATCAATTGAGGGGGAGAAAGAAAATTTCAGAAGGAGAGGTCTTATGGAACTTAATTACATGAATCTATAGGAGAGGGAAAGAATACTAAATGAAAAGTGATCCTAATACTCTCCAATATGTATCATCTGAAATTTAAATCTGAAAATCTTTATGATACACCTTGAGGCGTGTTATTTGGTTAGTATATCTTATGCATCACTCATGAACCAAATTACAAATCTTGAGAGCCTCTAACTTAATGAAAAAGGGGGAGAATAACGTGTAATTGACTTGAACTTTAGAACTTAAATTGTGTGCCAATTCATATTGTTATGTATCAAATTGTGCTTACTTTCTACAGAGATAAAAGAAAGTCTCTAAAGAAATCATGTTGCATGATTTCATATTTTGGTGTTTGTGCCCCAATGATCTTATTATCATTAAAGAACTTTGAAGTTATTAAGACTTAATGATCCAACATGATGATGTGTCTTTTACATATATAGGTTTTGACCTGTTACTCTGAAAATTAATTAAATTGCTCTCCTGTTGATAAAACACTTAATAGATTGGGCAAAAGATCTTAAATGAACAAGCTTTCATACTTATTATTGAAGAGATGTTAGACTTCCATTCGTGCTTTTCATTGAATATCATTTGTGGTACTTCTTGAATTAACCTAAGAGAGATTCCACCCACACTTGATTAGAAAACTATCTGTGGTATCAAATTAGAAAACTTCTTGAAATCACATTCAATGTGTTCTGCTCTGAAATTATCTTAATTGGCTCTGATCTGTGCTCACTAATCTGATTCCAATATTATTGCCTTGAGTTATATGATTCATATTCTTGCAATAATTCAACATTCAAATCAGAGTACAATAAGGAAAAGAAATATTTGTGCTTAATGTTTCCCTATTTTTTTTGATGTTGTCAAAAAGGGGGAGAAATATTTAAGTATATGCTTATAATGCTTTTTGTATTGAGTACAAATCAGCTTAAATTGATTGTGTTAAGCTGATTGAATCTAAAGCAGTATCATGAAGTATGTTTCAAATATATATGTTTTCTACTTCATGCAACTTAGCTATGTATTACTTCTAGAAAACAATATCTTTTATATTGCATATACTCCAAGTTTTGTCATCATCAAAAAGGGGGAGATTGATGACCCAAAGATTGATTCATAGATTGATTTTGATGATCACAAAACCTTGAAGTATAGATACTAATGTTTATGTTGCAAGGAGAAAGATATTTATGTTGCAAGGAACATAGCAAGTTGGAAGAACACAAGAAGGCCTCTAAAAGCACTCAAGAAAAGTTGGAAGAAAGCTACAAGTTATTGGCCCAAGTCTCAAGTTCAAAAGATTCAAATTGGAGGAGCAAATTCAAGGAAAATTTAAAAGAATAGTCTTCGAGTCGACTCCTGAGGAATTCGAGTCGACTCCAATGCTTGGCGAGTCAACTCGAGAGTAGAACGAGTCGACTCCAGGGTGTAAAAGGCAGAAAAGTCAGAGAGGGATTTTCGACCCTGAGATTCGAGTCGACTCCTGAGGAATGCGAGTCGACTCCAATGGTTGTCGGGTCGACTCCAAAGAAAGCGAGAGTCGACTCTCAGTGGTACACAAGGGAAAACTCAGAGAAGCAGTTTTTGGACACTGAGATTCGAGTCGACTCCCACAAAGTCCGAGTCGACTCCAAAGACAGCGCAACCCCAAGACAGAAGACGGTATTTTCGTCTCTGAGAGGCGAGTCGACTCCAAGACAAGTCGAGTCGACTCCAAGGCAGCGCGGCTCCAAAATACAGAGGATCAGTTTTCCGACTCTGAGATTCGAGTCGACTCCCAGACAGCTCGAGTCGACTCCAAGGCAGCACTACACTAAGATGGCAGAAGACCAACTTTCGAAAACTGAGAGCCGAGTCGACTCCAAGGAAGTTCGAGTCGACTCCAAGACTGGACGAGCCAAAAGACAGAGGATCGGGAGTTCGGACTCTGGGATTCGAGTCGACTCCCAGGATAGTCGAGTCGACTCGAGTGGACAAAATTCAAATTTGGAACAGTTGCCGAGTCGACTCCGGAAAAGCTTGAGTCGACTCCCGCTACAGCCGAGTCGACTCCTGATCGCGCGAGTCGACTCCGATCCCAACGGTAATATTGTCAGGAGGTGCAGACTGGTTCCAACGGCTATATTTTTGTCTCTAACGGCTATATTCTTGTTTCCACTCCATCTAAAGCTATAAAAACAAGAAGAGAGCTAGGGGAGAATTCATGGAAGTGGGAGAGAACATTTAGGAAAAAGATTCCAGAGAGATTACACGGAAAATCTCCCATAAGCACAAAAGGGCGCCATTCAAAGGAAAATAGAGAGAAGAAGAGCATCCAAGTGAATCCCAAAGCTTCCTCTCCATCCGTGTGCTGCCTCGGTGATCCTCTACTTCGTGCCAAATCAGAAGAGGGTCAAGTAAAGAAGAAGCCGAGCTCCTTCATCTTCAAAACTCGTTTGAGGGCTTCTCTTTACTCTATTTGTTTATATTGTCATATTTGCTTGTTTAAGAAGCTTTGTTTTGTTTTATACCTTGTTTTAATATCTTGTAACTTGATTCAATCAAGGGATTGAATCAAGGGGTTAAGGTTTGTTGGTGAGCCAAAGGGAAAACCAACTGTGCAAGGTTTGTTGGTGAGCCAAAGGGAAAACCAACTGTGTAAGGTTTGTTGGTGAGCCAAAGGGAAAACCAACTGTGTTAGGTTTGTTGGTGAGCCGAGGGTAAAACCAACGAGTAGGGTTCGATTGTGATCCCGGAAAAACAATCGGAGTGGTTCTAGTCGGTGAGCCTGGAAAAACCGACCGAGTTCGTTGTGCGCTCGTAAAACAACAAGTTGGGTTGTGAGCTTGTAAAACAACCGGCTGTAATCGGTAGGATTATAGTGAAATTCCCAAGAGGTCTTGGGGAGTGGATGTAGGTGCTGGGGTGCACCGAACCACTATATGTCCTTTGTGTTTGTAATGCCTCTAGTTATTGTCTAACTAACACACTTACTTACTTAGATAAATTGCTTGCTTAATTCTTATCCGCACATCCTTTAGTTGCAAGCATATTTAATCAAGTCGAAGTCTATACATCAAACCCTTGCTAAGTTTAACTTTCACTGTGCATCTATACAACTTAGCATAGTTAATCAAAAAGTTTTAGAAGTAGCATAAAAGTTTTGAAAGACCCAATTCACCCCCCCTCTTGGGTTGTATCTACTGGGCAACAAAAGGGCAGTGAAAGAAGAATTGAACTTAATGAAGTTCAAGACCTACAAATAGAAACACAAGAAATTCTTCAACCAAATGTACCCATTGATGAAGTACAACCACAACACATATCTCCTCTCCAAAGGTCAGATAGAGTGCGAAATGCACCTAAGAGGTATGGGTTTATCATTGAGAATGATGAAGCCCACATCATCGAAAATGATGATCCTCTGACCTATTCGGAAGCTATCATGAGTAATGACTCTAACAAATGGTTAGAAGCTATGAAATCCGAAATAGACTCTATGTATACCAACCAAGTATGGACTTTGGTTGATGCACCAGAAGGTGTTAACCCTATAGGTTGCAAATGGGTCTATAAGAAGAAGATTGGAGCAGATGGCCAAGTAGAAACCTACAAGGCTAGATTGGTGGCAAAAGGTTTCAGGCAAAAGCAAGGAATTGACTATGATGAAACTTTTTCACCAGTTGCCATGCTTAAATCTATTCGGATTTTGCTTGCAATAGCTGCATACTATGATTATGAAATTTGGCAGATGGATGTCAAAACCGCCTTCCTTAATGGTTATCTTGAGGAAGAGGTTTACATGACACAGCCAGAAGGATTTGTCTCAAGTGGGAGAGCAAATCAAGTATGCAAGCTTAAGAGATCCATTTATGGATTAAAGCAAGCATCGAGGAGTTGGAACATCCGTTTTGATACAACAGTCAAAGAGTTTGGTTTTATCAAAAATGTGGATGAACCATGTGTGTACAAGAAGACTAGTGGGAGTGCCGTTGTCTTCTTAATATTGTATGTAGATGACATACTAATCATTGGAAATGATATTCCAATGTTACAATCGGTCAAGACTTGGCTATCAAAAAGCTTTTCCATGAAAGACTTGGGAGAAGCATCCTATATACTTGGTATAAAGATCTATAGGGATAGATCTAAAAGGATGCTAGGCTTGTCCCAGTCTAAGTACATAGATCGTGTGCTAAAAAGATTCAGCATGGAAGGAAGTAAAAGAGGTTACTTACCTATGAGTCATGGCATACGTCTCTCTAAGAAGATGTCTCCTAAGACATCTGAAGAGAGGAATAGAATGAATTCTATTCCCTATGCTTCGGCAGTAGGATCAATTATGTATGCTATGCTATGTACTAGGCCTGATGTTGCTTATGCCTTAGGCATAACAAGCAGATTCCAGGCTGATCCAGGAGAAAATCATTGGATAGCTGTGAAAAATATTCTTAAGTACTTAAGAAGGACTAAAGATATTTTTCTAGTTTATGGAGGATCTGAGTTGAAACTAGAAGGATTTTCTGATTCTAGTTTTCAATCAGATCCAGATGATAGCAAGTCCACTTCAGGGTATGTCTTTACCCTAAATGGTGGTGCAGTGAGCTGGAAGAGTTCCAAGCAGCAAACTGTAGCTGACTCAACTACTGAGGCAGAATACATCGCTGTAAGTGAAGCCGCTAAGGAAGCTGTCTGGATGAAGAAGTTCATCGCTGAGTTGGGAGTAGTTCCTGAGATTGCTGGACCAGTTTCAGTTTATTGTGACAACACTGGAGCTGTTGCTCAAGCAAAGGAACCAAGATCTCATCACAAATCCAAGCACATTCTAAGACGCTTCCACCTCGTTCGAGAGATCGTCGAGAGACAAGACATAGTCATTGAACGAGTAGACACAAAGAACAACTTAGCAGACCCGTTCACTAAAGCTCTACCACAACAGCAGTTCGATCGCCACCTCGATTGTATGGGGATAAAATATAAGAGCGATTGGCTTTAGTGCAAGTGGGAGATTGAAAGAGTAGATGCCCTACAAGCCAATCGCAATATGTATTGCGAAAGGTTTTTTCTTTTGATTTGTCCAAATCATGTACATGACATTTAAATATGAATAAAGGCGTTATGTTTTATCATATGCTGTTGATTATATTTATGATAAACTCCTTAGTTTAGGGCAATGGTTTTAAGACTATGATGAGATCATACTAGTGAGACTTAAAATCCTAAAATCCTAATCTTAAATATTCCCAGTCATTGGTACATTGAGTCGGGGATCAATGATTACCGGAAAGACTGGCATGTCTTATGTATGCTCGATGCAGAGGATGATTGATCTCACAATCATTTGTGTGGAGACACTAATACAAAGATGTGGGTGCTCATTAGAGGAATGAGTTCACTGAATTGACCTACAAAGAGAAATCTTATGAAGTCTTACTTACATGTCAAAAGATGATTCTC
The DNA here is from genome assembly GCF_009389715.1 of Phoenix dactylifera. Classification (NCBI taxonomy): domain Eukaryota; kingdom Viridiplantae; phylum Streptophyta; class Magnoliopsida; order Arecales; family Arecaceae; genus Phoenix; species Phoenix dactylifera. The sequence continues at coordinate 57,961 of NW_024068592.1, forward strand.
TTAGTGGGAGTTGTGCAACTGATCCTATGACCTGAGATCACCATGGTATCTTGTGCACATGAACCCATATTTTGGTTTACACTCATTCATGACAATAAGTTATGTACGAGGTCTTCTGAATATGGTGAATTGTGTACGAAGATTATGAGTAGGTCAACAAGGAATTAATCACTTCTAGTAAGAGAAGATAGCATCCTATTTATTCTAATCATATGATAATTCAGGAAACCTTTGATCAAAGTAGAATGAAAATTAGAAAGAGTTTCTAATGTTTCATTATTTGAATTATCATTAAAAGATTGAGAAAAATATGAATATGAAATTGAGTTTGACATATATTCATACTCATATGCATATTTGGGATGCAGTTTGATTAAAGGATTGAATTGCATGGTAACTTGCCACTGAAGGGTATTTTTGGTATTTCTACCAAATTCCATATTTTCCGGGTAGACATGACACGTTGCTAGACGTCAATCTTGTTTTATAGGTTTGATCAAATTAAAGAGTTAATTCGATCACCAATTAGAAAGGATTCTAATTGTTAAGTTCGGGTTCGCGCAGTTTGGACTTAAATCGATTAGAAGAGTTCTAATCAAGTTGGGTCAACTCGCACTCACACCTATTGCTGGCTAAGTATGGAACCCAATGGGTCACACACAAGAAAACTTATTAAGGGTCTAATTGGATTACATCATGTTTGCAAGATAAACATCCTAGCAGGTGTTGCAAACCTTAGCTCCTAATTCGAATTGGATTCGAATCTGATTCGAATTGGATTCGAATCTGATTCTTAATTGATCTAATTTGATTAGATCATATTCTAATATGGGTTAGCCAAGAGTTGGCACCTAATTGGCTTGGTTTGAGTCTAATTGGATTAGATTTAATAAATCATTCAATCTAGACCGTTAGATCTTGATCTACCGTTGGATGAAGACATAATGGAGAGTTGGTTTAACCCAATTGGATTGGGTTAGAGGATGGCTACCATAATTGACCATTGGATCTTAATCCCACCATTGGATGAAGACATAATGGGTCAAGTGAATGGCGCCTTGCATTGGAGCCCTTGGATCATCATCATGAAAGATCAAGAGGTGAGGCGTGATGGACATGTGATTAGCATGTGATGTTGACTTGGTCAAAATATGGCACCACATGAAAGGACATATCATTTGATACACCTCCTCACTTGATCTGCACCTCCTCTTATTTGATATGGCCCTTTAGCTGATGCCCTTTCATGAGAGGATGTGTGGATGGGATGCATCCCTTGGAGATGCATCCCTACACCTATTATAAATAGGTTAGCACTCCATGGGTTTCATCATTCCAATTCCACCCCACTCCTCTCTTCTTTCTTTCTTACATTAGTTTCTTTCTTTCTAGCATTGCTTCTAGTGTGTCCTAAGCCAAGACAAGGTGGTCTTCTTTAGGACAAAAGGATTAGAAGTGATTTTAGAAGGCTAAAGAAAAATAAAAAGGAAGGAAAGCAAGCCATTAGAGTTCTTTAGAAGAATTCTGCATTAAGGATCAAAAGTCTTTGGAGCTAAAGTCTTGATCAAGTTTTCGTGTGGATCACCATTGGAGGGCGGACACTTGGACGCCTCGTGGAGATTGTACACTTTGGATTAGCGTTTGAGGTATTCTACTAATTCTGCATTTATTTTATATCATTTGATTGTAATCATTAAGGTGATCTAGGCTTAAAAGGGTTTCATGCATAGGGACTTTATTAAGAAATTTTTAAAATCCCTAGCTTCCGCTGCGCATTATAACATGCTAAAACCCTTCAGTTTACTATAAACTGACCAAATGAATCAGGAAGTGACTGTAGGATCAAATCCACTTGTAATTCCTTGTGCATGTCCATACCGAGCTTCTCAAGCTCCTCTAGGTCCTTGATCATGGTCAGACCGTGATCATGGACAGACTGCCCCTCGCGCATCTTTATTTTGAAAAGCCTCTTGGACACTTCAAAACGAGTTGTGCGACTCTGCTCACCATACAACTCTTGCAGGTGTGCCAGTATTTCCCTAGCAGTCTTCATATTTTCATGCTGGCATTGGAGTTCATTAGACATGGATGCCATCATATAGCATTTTACTCTAATGTCATCATCCAACCACTTTTAATGCATCTCACGCTGAACATCAGTAGGACGTGTTGGTAGTGTGGGGATATCTGAATCGAGTATGTAGCCTATTTTCTCACAGTCCAAAACAATTTTGAGATTTCTAAGCCAGTCTTTGTAATTGATTCCGGTCAGTCGGTTGGTCTCAAGAATACGGGTCAGAGGGTTTGAAGACGACATTGTATCTGCAGAGAGTAAAGATTCTAGTTAGACTTTTGTACTTGATCCTAATCTGTTCTAAGGTCTTTTAGAACAAATGTAACTCCCACTATTTCCTCGAATCCCTCACACTCCCCTGGTAGGGAAACGGAAATCCCACACGACTAGGGTTTCTAGTGGGTACTGCGGTCCCACCGATTTACATGCCACCTCACCTAACAGTTATTGGTGACACATAGATGGATGAGTGTACAACTCTTGTACAATGCTTCTCAAGCATGTTGCAGTGCAACTTGGTCTCTAAGCCATGAAGACCTCACCTAACAGTTATTGGTCCCATTTCTTAGTTAAGTCAGACCCACCGTATAACCGTAGGAATAAAGTCGTCATTGGGTCCTCACCTAACAGTTATTGGTGCCCAACCCCACCTTTACCCTACAACATCTCATGTCTATAGAGAGGTCCAGCCCCCCGATGCAACTTGACCACTGTGTCCAGCCGAGACAAATCAACATCAGAAAGGCCTTAGCAGCTCTACTACAGTGGAAGACCTATTGACTTAATATTGGTTAATCAGGTCTTAGTGTTTGCAACTTGAGCCCTTCATAAGAGGTAACCGAACAATTGGCCAGGTAAGCAGGTGGGAGGCTCCCCTTACTCAGAGAGTAAGGTCCTAATTAAGTAACCACCTTTCATGCTTTCCTAGACACCAATTAGATCAATTAATCTAATATGACTTGCTCATGTCGGTTCACTCTCGACTTGATTGAGGAGGTTTTGATTTAGGTCTCAATTGGGTTTGCTACATCACATGTAAACCTATCTACCCGACTCGCATTCACATCTCATGCAAACGGTACATCACAGGCAGTTATAATCGCAGCATCAAATAAAGTTAAACTTTAAATAGGTGATGACCATGGATTCTAATTAGGTCGTATTACAAGCACATGCACATCAATCGATCAAGTGGTCTTCAACTCTTGAATTGGTTCTAAGCCTCCTTGATTCGATCCTTGATCAACTCTTGATCCCATCGCCATCAACCGCTTAGATCACCTTTCATCTCATGCCTTTGCTTCAACTTGATCGTTGATGTACATCACATCACAGAAATACAATCAGATGTAAAATAAAAATAAAAATAAATTACATCTCCTTTTAGGAGGCACGCAGGCCTCTCAAAACATCAAATAAGATGCATGCAAGCATCTGAAAAATTACATGACATCGCAGATCACATCGCAGGTCATTACATTTGATACCAAAAGGGTTTGAATCCTATGATCATCACCGTATGCAACAATTATAATTTTCAGATCTGAAAACTAACTGATTGTATCATGACATAGGTCGCTGATCATGCTAATTATGATTCTAAACTTTGTAATCCCATTAACAATGCATTTAGAATCATCTTTTTATCACATAAAAATCAGCATGCAAAAAATCAGCACCCCTGAAAAATCTGCATGTAGAATTTTTCAGCATGCATGATCATTCAATTTTCAGATCTAATATGCCTTTAGATATTTAATTCTTACCTTAATCTACGAAACCTGGCTCTGATACCACTGTTGGGGAACCCGCCCATGCCGCTGATATTTCAAAAAATTCAGATGGCAGCGGAATCGGCATAAGCGGGATCGACGTTCATCGCATGAACGTTGTTTTATGAACCGTTCGTAGTTAGATAAGAATTAAAACTTTTTAAACCTTTAGGAAGATCAGATCTTCACCTTGTGCGGGTAGATGATCACCGCAAACTGAAGTTCGTGGTCTAGGATGAAGGTTCGTTTGAAGCCGTTCAAGTGCCCGGCCTCTACGGGTATCCACACGAAGCAGTGATCCGATCAAAGCTCTCTTGTCTTCCCGGGGTGCTAGCTCCCTTGCAAAGACTTCTTTTGATGGCTGATTTCCTCTCTTTCAATCAACCCTTGATTGTGCTTGAGAGGAGGAAGAAGAAGGATGAAGAAGAGGAAGAAGAAGAATCCCCACGCAGCCTTCTTTTCTTCCCTGCGTTGGAACCAAGGAAGGAGGCCAAGGAGAGGTGCACGCCTCTTCTTCTTTTCCCCTTGCTGATGGCGGCTGAACCAAGGAAGGGAGAGGGGTGGCCACGTGATGGAAGAGGAGAGGGAGAGCTCATCTAGGGCGCCGGCCCCCTTTGCCCCTTTTTATAACCATCTAGGGCTTCTACAATCTAGGAGCCCTAGAGTTATTTCCTAAGAGGGGCTCTCTTCTCCCTTCTCCACATGGAAAAGGGAGGGGCATATCCCCTTCCTCATGGTAAACCCTAATCCACATTAAGTAGGGTTTGAAAAGCCCTAATGTGGTCAAGCCCTAATCCAATTAGGCTTAGCCCAAGGGTGAACCAATTAGGATCCAATCTAGGTAAGTCCTAATCCAATTAGAACTTAAATCAATTTTGACTTAATTGAACTCTTCAATCCTAATCCAATTAGGAGTCTTATTGATTCATTAGATTAATAATTAATTGTGACTTAAGAAACCCTAATCCAAATTAGGACATATTTGATTTTAGTCCTAATCCAATTAGGACTCTATTTGAATCCGAAGTCCTAATCCGATTAAGACTCTAGGAATCCTACTCCAAGTATGAATCCAATTTTGATTCAAAATTCCTAATCTCATTAGGATTGTAGGAATCCTATTCCAGGTAGGAATCCCAGTCCTACTCCAACTAGGATTCCCAGTCCTAATCCAATTAGGACTCTAGAAATCCTACCCGAAGTAGGATTTGTGTTTAAGTCCAATTAATTAATTCCCTTTGTTCCTTCTTCAACTTCTTATCAATCAAATTGATTACTTGTGATTCCTAATCACGATTTCAACCATCGGATCGGTCAATACTTCTAGTGTGTGTGACCCCATAGGTTCTATTCTGACTGGTAGTGAGATATATTATGATCTCTATCACAATATCATTGAAAACTCCTTTCAATGGGTTGGAACGATTCCAACTCAACTCGTTAGGGTTTATCGATCATCAAGATAATCCCTATGAGTCCCACCATCCACCAGTGACACCTAGCAGCATGTAGTGGCTACCCAGCAGAATGGAATGATGAACCTCTAGGTGCAGTTAACATGTGATACAGTCCTACTATCGTGGATCCCTACAGGACGGAGGTCATGGACAACTCGTCAAACCCCATCGTCTGTCATATGTCAAGATTTATTCGACTCGAGTTCGATAGTGGAAAACTCTTTCTCCACTTTATATTACTGCCCTGGCCAAGGTCTTAGAACTCAGTCTAACAAATCACATAGGATCTCTCCTCTTCTATCAAGGTCGATAGATTCCTTGTAGGTGCATACCCTACTCCTACAGTGAACCTACTGCAGCCAATCTACACTGCATGGACCCATATGGCTAAAGACCATGTATGTGTGCAGTCAAACTACAATAACCTCACTGTGAGTAGCCGAAGCACCGCAGGTCAAAGGACCAGTCACACTACTGCAACATCAAGCAAGTCACTGACGAGTGGATAGACATCCAAGTGACTTCTTGTCTTGGTCACGCTCAGTACCCTTGTTCTCTAACAAGCACCTGCACTATCACTTCAGTGTCACTACACTGTGGACTCAAGTCTCGTCCATCCAGAGGGAAAGTGATCTGTGCACTGATCGGATCGATCACCGTCCTCGTGATGATCCATTGATCAGGAGCATTTAGAAATTAATCACCAATGATACATGGCTCAAATTCTCAACTCTTGAGAATATGTATCATCATCTTATTAATTTCTTGGACGATTCATAGACACATAAACAATATGAATGAAAAGATGCCTTTTATTTATTCAATAATAAATAGTCAAGTACAAAATTATGTCCCTAGAATCAAAAATGTGTCAGCCAAATTGGCTTCTAGGGCATACATCTAACATCAGCATCAAGGTGGTCCACCAGGTTTTCAGAACAACTTCCCCAGGATAGGTCCATCACAAATGAACCAACCATTGGTTCCATCTATGCCTCCTTATAATGCCCCTATCCCACAGCAATCTTCACAATTAGAAACCATGATGGCTAATATGATGAAACAACAACAAGATTTTATCAAGCAACAACAACAAGATTTTATCAAGCAACAACAACAGACTAATACAGCCCAAGCCCAGACTAACCAATTCCATGCGCAAGCAATTGCAAAACTTGAGGTTAGTCTGAGCCAAATAGCTAACTCTCTAGGGGATAGGAAGAAAGGTGAACTACCTAGTCAACCAGTGCCTAACCCTAGTAGACAACAAAATCAAGGTCAGATAGGTCAGTATCAAATCAATTCTAATGGAAATCCGACTTATGAAGTCCAGGCAATTACCACTTTAAGGTCTGGCAAGCAAGTGGACAATAAAGTCCAACTTCCTGAACATGAAAAAGAAAATAAAACTGAATCCGATAAGAACCATATTCAGAAGAGGAGTCAAGAACAGGATAAATCAGACAAAAAGGAAGAACCCATAGAAACATACAAACCTAAGGTTCCCTTTCCCAGTAGACTTCAGGACTCCAAGAAACAATCTAACTTTCATGAAATCATGGAAGTTTTTAAAACTGTTCGGATAAATATACCTTTTCTCGATGCCATAAGACAAATTTCCTCTTATACAAAATTCTTGAAAGACCTCACCACGGTCAAAAGAAAAACCAGCATTCCTAGGCAAGCTATTATGGCTGCACAAGCCTCATCTCTCATTCAACAACAGATTGCCCCAAAATTTAAAGACCCTGGTTGCCCAACCATTGAAATAAAAATAGGAGAGACGATCATCCAGAGAGCTCTATTAGATTTAGGAGCCAGTGTGAACCTACTTCTCTACTATGTGTACCAAAAGTTAGGTTTGGAAGAATTAAAGCCTACAAATATTACACTTTTCTTAGCAGATAGGATAGTGAAGTACCCCAAGAGGATTGTAGAGGATGTAATAGTGAAAGTAAACGAGTTTTACTATCCTGTGGACTTCGTTATCCTTGAGACTGAACCTGCAATACATCCAGACAGTCACACACCTATAATTTTAGGTAGACCTTTCTTAGCCACAGCAAATGCTGTGATCAACTGTCGAAATGGGATGCTGAAGTTATCTTTTGGCAACATAAAAGTCGATAGGACAGTGAAGTACCCCAAGAGGATTGTAGAGGATGTAATAGTGAAAGTAAACGAGTTTTACTATCCTGTGGACTTCGTTATCCTTGAGACTGAACCTGCAATACATCCAGACAGTCACACACCTATAATTTTAGGTAGACCTTTCTTAGCCACAGCAAATGCTATGATCAACTGTCGAAATGGGATGCTGAAGTTATCTTTGGCAACATAAAAGTCGAGCTTAATGTCTTCAACATAAGTAAACAACCACCAGACGACAAAGAAATCAATGAAGTTGACATGATTGAAAATCTGGTTCAGGAGACTTTCTTACAAACTTATAATAAGGACCCTTTAGAAGCTTACCTTGCCCATTCCGAGGAAGGGGTCAAGCATGCGTCCCTTAGTTCTGTTCCCCTTATGAGCATAGATTGTCATCAGCCGACTGTTCTTCATCGGACTCTTCCAAAACCATTCTTCGATAATGGTTGAAAAAAAAAAGGGGATTTACATTTTGTCTGGCTGAAGACATAAAACTTAGCGCTCTTGGGAGGCAACCCAACATGTAAATATTAAAAAAAATAAAACAAAATAAATAAAACAAAATAATTAAATAAAAAAATTACTAACATGCAGGTTTGGGGGTTTTTGGCCCCAATTGTCACTTATCACCCATATCAGGTAACTTCTCCTATGTCCTATTACTGCTTTAAATCTTCTTTAACATTGAGGACAATGTTAGATTTAGGTATGGGGGTGAGAATATTTTTTATTTTTTTATGCAATTAAAAAAAAATTAAAAAAAAAAGGATTTCAAATTTTTAACTCAAACTCTAATCTTTTTGGTTGTACAAACTAGGAATTGCTTTGACAATAGCTTTGAGTTAATAAATATGATAACAGTTCTAGCTTGAGTTTTCGTCCCACCTATCTTCTGCTAACATGATACAAGATGATTTAGCACCTACACGCAAGCACATGAATAGTGGGGTATGCAAACTAGCAACTAATATGAATACTTTTAATCTTCAGAATAATTTAAAGTTATATGTGTAATGAACACCCTAATCAAAAAAAAAAGAAAAAAAAGAGATAAAATAAAATAAAATAATGAGTTTAATTTAAGTCTTCTCACTGAGTAACCGGGCCTCTTGCCTGGCAAGCAGCGAGTGTTCGCGTAAAAATGTGCGGATGATTGAGATTAAACTCTGAGTGACTAATTTGGCCTTGAAGCCTAGTTAACTTGAGTTATTAAGCCTGTTAGGGTGTCTCTACACCTAGTGCCCTGAGCCATCTGGATCGAAAGTTATTGGCCTAACACTCGCTACATGGGTTAGCTAGAAAGCTTAATAAGGCTAGATATTGCATAAGTCATTCTTTTTAGCATTCAGTCTGATAAAAATAAATAAATAAATAAATAAATCCGGGGTGTTCATTACCATTTAACTCTAGAAAGTCTTGAAAATTGGAGTGATCATGTTGGAAGTAAGTGAAAGCCACTCATTTATATGATACTATCTTGCACCTCACTACATTCTTGACTTGTTAGCAGATAGATGGGGTGTAATGAAATTTGAGTTAGAGTCTGTTTAAATATGATAGCAACAAGTCTCTATTGTCCTTGCAATTCTAGTTTCATACAGTAATACCTGTTCAAATTTCGAGTTAAAAATTAGAAATTCCTGACTAATAAAGTTTGTGGGTAACTTCACTGCAAATCTTCACGAGACAACACTCGTCCACTAGGGTAACCTAGGGGTTTAACGGCTTATTGCACGTGCTAAGTGTAATCGTAATGCTCTACGAAAGTGAGTATATATCTTAGTATAATAAATAACACTTTTGCACTCTTATTTTATCATTTTTGCACTAAATTGCTAGAGACTAGCAATAAGCTAGTTGGGGGGTGTGATGAGAGCACAAAAGTGCAATCGTCGTACCATCTTAATTAGTATTATAGTTAATTTTTAATGATAAAATTAATTAATTAACATTGTATTTGTATTTGAGTGCAAGGAATCCAAGAGACCCAATAACATTGGGTTTGAGCCCAATGCCTGGCATCTCGAGCTCAACAAATTCTCCAGGTGCCATGCAAGCATAAAATCCCGCGCCGTCCATCAGATCACCTTCCAAATCAGTCCCGCATCAAGGCCCCGCGATCAAATTCCTTCCCGCGGGCCTTTCAGATCGTTCCCATCGCGCCGTCCATCTTTTCAGCTCCTAAGTCGTGATCAGATCAACCTCCCACGCCCGTGAAACATCCCAGTCATCCCGCGCGTCTCCTTCCTTCCCGTGATCCCATTCTTCACGCACGCATCCTTCCCGTGATCCCACTCTTCACGCGGCGGCTTCCCAGCGATCCCGTCTTCCGAATGCCAGCGCCTCAGCCCGCGTCTCACCCTTCCATGATCCAAGCCTCCCACGTCCTCTCCTTCCAGCATCGCGCCCGATTGCAGCACCCGATCAAGCCGTGAAGCCCTCAGCCTTCCGGATTCAAGACCCCCCTCCTCCGCGTCTGCAGCTCCTCCGCCTTAGCCCGCACCGCCTCCTCCAGCATCCAAGTCCGTGGTCCCAGCTCCAGCCATGATCCAAGCAGCGGATCCCAGCTTCCTTCCCAAGTCGAATCCGCGTCCATCCCGTGCGAAAACAGGGAGAGCAACGGTCCCCACCATCCCATGATCCACTCCTTCCGACTGCAAGCATCCCAGCCATTCTTCAAGCGGTGAACATCCACGGATCAAGCTCCCTTCCGATTTCAAGCCGTGATCCAAGCTTCCACCGATTGCTGTGATCGGCTCCTCCATTCCAGCCATCGGCATTCAACGCCCAAATCCCAGCGCCCCAGCCGTCTCCCCCTTCTGGATTCGTCCAGCCTCCTCCGTCCCAGCCACTCGTGAAGCACCTCATCCGCATCTTCACCCGTTTCAGTCTCCCAGCGTCACGCGATTCATCCCAAGACTGCGCAGCCCGGACAATCCTCTCAACGTAATCAGAGGGGGGTGGATGACCTATTTAAGAGTGGAGGAATAAGGAAGAGGGAGAGCTCGGTTGGGGGGCCAAGTGACAGAGGAAAGAACAGAGCCATGCTCTGTTCTTGAAGGAAAAGAATAAAAAAAAAGAAGAAGAAGAAGAAGGGTTTTTAGAAATAAAAAAAGAGAAATGCTCTGTTTTCTCTTTTGAAAACAGAGCATGTTCTATTTTTTTAGGTTTTAGTTTTATTAAGAATTTTATTTTGAGAGCATGTGTTTTGGGATTTTTAGTTTTATTTTAATAGAGAGTTTTATTTATGCTAAAGTTGTAATTTCTGATGTTTTTAATTTCCGTTCTTCAAATTCTGTAATCTTTCTTTTTTTTATGCAGTACAATTAAATCTTCCTTCATGCAATTTGTGTTCGCTTCAATCTTTTTGTTTTCATCCATTTTAATCATTGCCAAAACTCTTCTTTGATTAATTAAATAAATGCTTTTTGAATCTGAGTACCTTTGTTTTAGTTAGTTTCAATTAGAAAATCATATCAACATCCCCGACATAACGTTTTTCTTTTGTTATTCAAAAATCGCTTTTGAATCCGAGTGAACGTTTTTATTTTTATAAAACTCCAACCGCCTTCCTGTGGATCGACCTCTTACAACCACTATTCTTCGAGTAGAACAGGTAAGAGTAAAATTAATTTAAACTTTGTTTGTCGGTTCTAACAACGATCTGTTTAGCATATTTTTAGTTAAACAGGAGTCGGACGAACAGAGGGCTTCTAACTTTACTCTATTCATATTGATTCATATTTGCTTTTTAAGAAGCTTTCCTTGTATCTTTTTCCAAATTGTTTTTCTCACTTGATTCAATCAGGGGATTGAATCAAGGGTAGTAAGGTTTGTTGGTGAGCCAAAGTTAAAACCAACGGTGTAAGGGTTTGATTTGATCCTGGAAAAACAATCGGGTGGTTCTAGTCGGTGAGCCTGTGAAAACCGACCGAGTTCGTTGTGATCTCGCGAAAACAATAAGTTGGGTTGTGAACTTGTAAAACAACTGGCTGTAATCCAAGGGATTACAGTGAACTCCCAAGTGAAGCTTGGGGAGTGGACGTAGGAGCAAGGGTTGGCTCCGAACCACTATAAAATTTCTTTGTATTTGCATTGGCTATTTGTCTCTTCCAATCTCCTCATCAAGTATCTTAATTAACCTGCTTGCATTAGGTTTAATTATTTTCTAATCAAGTTTTAATTTGTCAATAATTAATCCAAACCCAATTCACCCTCCCTCTTGGGTTGTCTCCTAGGGCAACAAGTGGTATCAGAGCAGGTGCTCTCATTTCGATTGGTATTTCAATCCGTAAATAGAGTCAAAGATTGAGATGACAACCCCTTTTGGGTCTTCCTTTAGTGAAGGGCAATCCACCAATAGAACTCCATTGTTTAATGGAGCTAATTATACCTATTGGAAGGCTAGAATAAGGATATTTATCCAAGCTCAAGATTATGATGTTTGGGACATTATAATTAATGGACCACATATCCCTTCTATTTATGTTGATAACATTGTTATACCCAAGCTTGAGAAAGATTGGGATGATAATGATAGAAGGAAGGCATAACTAAATGCTAAAGCAATGAATATTTTTTATTGTGCCTTAGACCATAATGAATTCAATAGAATCTCTACTTGCAATTCTGCAAAAGAGATATGGGATAAACTTGAAGTGACCCACGAGGGCACAAATCAAGTTAAAGAAACTAAAATTAACATGCTAGTTCATAAATATGAACTATTTAAAATGGACTCTAGTGAAACCATCTCTTGCATGTTTAGTCGATTTACTGATATTGTCAACGGCCTAAAAAGCCTTGGCAAAAGTTATACTAACCGTGATCTTGTCAGGAAAATTCTTCGCTCTTTACTAAGGCCATGGGAAGCCAAAGTCACGGCAATCCAAGAAGCAAGGGAGTTGAACAAACTGCCACTCAAGGAGCTTCTTGGATCCCTAATGACGCATGAACTCACAATGAAACAACACAGCGAAAAAGAATCCTCTCATAAGAAAAAGGTAATGGCCCTCAAATCTACTTCTTCTAACAAGGATTTATCTTGCAGTAGCAGCAGCGAAGAAGAAGACAATGAGGGAGATGAAGAAGAGGCTCTTCTCGTGCGAAAGTTCAGAAGGTTCATTAACCAGAAGAAGTCCTTTCATCAGAAGAGAGGTTCCTCAAGTTCCTTCAACAAGGATAAACGTAAGAAAAGGGAAAGTGAGGGAATCGGATGCTATGAATGCAAGAAGCCGGAACATTTCAGAGTCGACTGTCCCTTGCTGAAGAAGGGCAGCAAATACAAGAAGAAGAAAGCTCTTGTCTCCACTTTGACAGACTCCGATCAATCATCATCATCATCGGATGAGAAACAAGAGGAAACAACAAATTTTTGCTTTATAGCAAATGATAATGAGGTAACATCTGAAACTCAGTTAGAGTTTACTTTTGATGAATTGTATGATGCCTTTAATGAACTAATGGATGAGTATAAATCCTTAACTCTTAAAAACAAAGATTTGAGGTTGACTAATAAATCTTATAGTCATAAAAATGATAGTCTGATTAAGGAGAAGAACTCCATTATTAAAAAAAACTTAGAACTTAAAACAAGCAACCATTTATTAACTCAAAAGAATTGTACCTTGATTAAAGACAAAGAAAGATTAACTAAAGAGATTTCAGAATATAAAAACAGTAATCAAACTATAAAAGATAATCTTACAAAAGACTTAAGCTTACTAAAAACAGAAAAATTGAACTTAACAAAAGAACTTGAAAAATACAAACCTATTGTAGAAAAGTTTACATATAGTTCTGAAAAATTGGAGATGATTCTTAATAGTCAACAAGCTGTGTTTAATAGAGTTGGTTTAGGGTATAAGCCTAAGAATAAGCAAAAGTTTCTTAAAAACTTTTTTGTAAAAGCTAGGAAAAGTAAAACTAAAAATATAACCTGTTTTTGCTGTGGAAAAGTAGGACATAAAGCTAATGTGTGTGACCATAGAAAAATAGAAGCTAAAAGAAAAATTAAAAAGGTTTGGGTTCCAAAAGGAACCAACATAGCTAACCTTGAAGGATCCAAGAAAACTTGGGTACCTAAGATTATATGATTTTCTTGTGTAGGAGTGTCTTGCAGCCAAGCTCAATAAAAACTGTTGGTACTTGGATAGTGGCTCCTCAAGACATATGACGGGTGACAAGGAGCAATTCTTCGCCCTAGAACCTAAGAAAGGAGGTGTGGTGACTTTTGAAGATGATAACCAAGGTCACATCATGGGTATTGGTAAGATACAAATCACACCTTCAACCTTTATTGATAATGTTCGGTTTGTAGATGGTCTTAAGCACAATTTAATTAGCATTAGTCAACTATGTGATAAAGGCTTTGATGTATTGTTTAAGCCATCTATGTGCATCATAACCAACTCAACTAACAATAGTTTAGTTTTTAAAGGACTAAGACGTGGCACTGTTTACGTAGTAGATCTTGATGATCTTGCTAAAAACAGCCACTGCTTAGTAGCTAATGATACTAAGCTTGGTGAGGCAAGTTGGTTATGGCATCGTAAATTAGGTCATGCAAGCATGGACACATTATCTAAATTAGTTAAAAGAGATTCCGTGATTGGTTTGCCAAAGCTGAAATTTGAAAAAAATAAAATTTGTAAAGCATGTCAATTTGGCAAACAATCTAAAAGCTCTTTTAAGTCCATAAATTGTGTCTCTACAACTAGACCCCTTGAGCTACTTCACATGGACCTTTTTGGACCAACTAGGACAACAAGCCTTGGTAGAAACAAGTATGGACTTGTCATAGTTGATGATTTTTCTAGATACACATAGGTCATGTTTTTAGCTCATAAGGATGAAGCATTTTCAGTTTTTAAGAAATTTCACAAGGATGTAACAAATACAAAAAATAGTTCAGTTATAGCAATTAGGAGTGATCATGGAACGAAATTTGAAAATCATCTATTTGATGAATTCTGTAGTAAAAAGGGAATAACTCATAATTTCTCTACACCTAGGACACCACAACAAAATAGAGTTGTGGAAAGAAAGAATAGAACCCTAGAGGAAATGGCTAGGACCATGTTGTGTGAAAGTGACCTCCCAAAGTATTTTTGGGGAGAAGCCATTAACACATCATGTCATATAATAAATAGAGTTCTATTAAGACCAATTATAAAGAAAACACCATACGAACTTTGGAGAGATAGAAAACCCAAAGGAACCTACTTTCATGTATTTGGCTGTAGGTGCTTTATTCATAATAATGGAAAAGATAACTTAGGTAAATTTGATTCCAAATCTGATGAAGGTATCTTTTTGGGATATTCTACATCAAGTAAGGCTTATAGAGTCTTCAACAAAAGAACCCTTGTTATTGAAGAATCCATCCATGTTGTTTTTGATGAGTCTAATGATGCTTCCTCCAGCAAGAGAGTAGTGTTTGATGATGATGCAGGAATAATTGAAGAAAAGATGGATCACATGACTCTATAAGAGGATGAACCCAAGCAAGTTGAAGAAACTTCAACAAGCCAAGAGGTAATTGCCGAACATGGGCTTACAAAGGCTTGGAAGTATGCTCACGGTTACCCTAAAGAGTTAATATTAGATGATCCCTCTCAACCTGTTAGAACTAGAGCCTCTCTTAGAAACTTAAATAATCATCTTGCATTTGTTTCACATTTAGAACTTAAAAATATTGAAGAAGCTGAAAGTGATGTAAATTGGATAAATGCTATGCAAGAGGAACTTAACCAATTTACAAGAAATAAAGTATGGAACTTAGTTGAAAGACACACTGAATACTCAATAATAGGAACTAAATGGATATACAAAAATAAACTTGATGAAAATGGAGTTGTAGTTAGGAACAAGGCTAGACTAGTAGCAAAAGGCTATAATCAAGAAGAAGGTATAGACTTTGATGAGACTTTTGCTCCTGTAGTTAGACTTGAGGCAATTAGATTATTACTAGCATTTGCATGTTATAAAAATTGATGACCCAAAGATTGATTCATAGATTGATTTTGATGATCACAAAACCTTGAAGTATAGATACTAATGTTTATGTTGCAAGGAGAAAGATATTTATTTTGCAAGGAACATAGCAAGTTGGGAGAACACAAGAAGGCCTCCAAAGCTCTCAAGTTGGAAGAAAGCTACAATTTATTGGCCCAAGTTTAAAGTTCAAAGGATTCAAATTGGAGGAGTAAAATCAAAAGAAAAATTCAAAAGAACAGTCTTCGAGTCGACTCCAGTGGAACGCGAGTCGACTCCGATGGTTGGTAGGTCGACTCCAAAGAAAGCAAGAGTCGACTCTCAGCGGAACACAAAGAAAAAGTCAGAGAGCATTTTTGGGACTCTGAGATTCGAGTCGACTCCCGCATTGCACGAGTCGACTCCGAGACTCCGCGACCATCAATAGACAGAAGACCAAGTTACTGCCTCTGAGAGCCGAGTCGACTCCGAGGAAGTTCGAGTCGACTCCAAGACTGGACGAGCCAAAAGACAGAGGATCGGGAGTTCGGGCTCTGAGATTCGAGTCGACTCCCAGGACAGTCGAGTCGACTCGAGTGGATCAAATTCAAAATTGGATCCACGGACTTCAGTGGATGAGCCGACTCCGAAATTGCCAAGTCAGCTCCAGATGTTGGCGAGTCGACTCCGGGTTAAGTCGAGTCGACTCCCAGTCAAGGCATGCACTTTAATTCAAATTTGGAACAGTGGCCGAGTCGTCTCCAGTAAAGCACGAGCCGACTCCTGCAACAGGCGAGTCGACTCCTGATCGCGCGAGTCGACTCCGATCCCAACGGTAATATTGTCAGGAAGTGCAGACTGTGTCCAACGGCTCTATTTTTGTCTCTAACGGCTATATTCTTGTTTCCACGCCATCTAAAGCTATAAAACAAGAAGAGAGCTAGGGGAGAACTCATGGAAGTGGGAGAGATCATCTAGGAAAGAGATCTCAAAGAGATTACAAAGGAAATCTCCCACAAGCACAAAAGGGCCATCCAAAACGAAATAGAGAGAAGAAGAGCATCCAAGTGAATCCGAAAGCTTCCTCTCCATCCGTGTGCTGCCTCGGGGATCCTCTACTTCATGCCAAATCAGAGGAGGATCAAGTAAAGAAGAAGCCGAGCTCCTCCATCTTCAAAACTCGTTTGAGGGCTTCTCTTTACTCTAGTTATTTATATTGTCATATCTGCTTGTTTAAGAAGCTTTGATTTGTTTTTATTCTTCGTTTTAATATCTTGTAACTTGATTCAATCAAGGGATTGAATCAAGGGGTTAAAGGTTTGTTGGTGAGCCAAAGGGAAAACCAACGGTGTAAGGTTTGTTGGTGAGCCAAAGGGAAAACCAACGGGATTAAGGTTTGTTGGTGAGCCAAAGGAAAAACCAACGGGGTTTAGGTTTGTTGGTGAGCCGAGGGTAAAACCAACGTGTAAGGGTTTGATTGTGAGCCCGGGAAAACAATCGGGGTTGGTTCTAGTCGGTGAGCCTAGGAAAACCGACCGAGTTCGTTGTGCGCTCGTAAAACAACAAGTTGGGTTGTGAGCTTGTAAAACAACCGGCTGTAATCGGTAGGATTATAGTGAAATTCCCAAGAGGTCTTGGGGAGTGGATGTAGGTGCTGGGGTGCACCGAACCACTATATGTCTTTTGTGTTTGTAATGCCTCTAGTTATTGTCTAACTAACACACTTACTTACTTAGATAAATTGCTTGCTTAATTCTTATCCGCACATCCTTTAGTTGCAAGCATATTTAATCAAGTCGAAGTCTATACATCAAACCCTTGCTAAGTTTAACTTTCACTGTGCATCTATACAACTTAGCATAGTTAATCAAAAAGTAGTAGAAGTAGCATAAAAGTTTTAAAAGACCCAATTCACCCCCCCTCTTGGGTTGTATCTACTGGGCAACAAGTGGTATCAGAGCAGGTGCTCAAGATTAATTGTTGATCTCACGATCAAGAGCCAAAGATCATGACAACTCAAATAGATAGTTTTCTAGGAGAGGAACAGTTAATTGATAGGCCTCCACTGTTTAATGGCATAGACTACACATATTGGAAAGCACGCATGCGCATTTTTATTCAATCACAAAACTATTATTTATGGAAAATGATAATAAATGACCTTCACACACTCTCTCAAACTATTAATGAAGAGGACTTAGCACAGTTGAATGCTAATGCTATGAACATATTATATTGTGCTATTCATGAAACGAAGTTTAATGAAATTTCTGCATGCTTATCTGCTAAGGAGATCTGGGATACTTTAGAAAATATTTATGATAAATCTCAGATTAGCTCACATGTGCTTCAATTGCATACTAACAATGAGATTGCAGAATCCTCCACAGTAGCCGAGTCGACTCCCAGTTTGTCCGAGTCGACTCCTAGAGAAGAACAGTCTGAAAGGCAGAGACACATTCTTGAAGACCCTGTGAACGAGTCGACTCCAAGTAGTTCCGAGTCGACTCCCAAGTTAGCCGAGTCGACTCCGACAAGGCCCGAGTCGACTCCGAGGCAGAACAATTCAAAAGACAGAGAATCATCTTTTAGGCCTCTGAGAACGAGACGTCTCCCGAAGATCTCGAGTCGACTCTCAAGTCAGTCGAGTCGACTCCATGTAAACTCGAGTCGACTCGAGGAAGAAATAACAGCAAGAAAATTCAAAAGCTTCCTAAAGTCAAAGAAGAAGAGGAAGCAAGAAGAAAGGAAGAAAGAGATAAAAAGCAAGAAAGCTAGAAGCAACAATGAACTACAAGAGGTAACTAACTTATGTTTTATGGCACTAGAAAATAAAGTAAAATCTGAATCTAGTGAATTTCATGAAGAATTTTCTTATGATGAACTTTTAAATGCTTTCCATGATTTGTATGGTGAATGTAGAAAATTAGCTATGAAAAATAAAAATCTTAAAAAGCTAAATTTGCAAATTTCAAAAGAAAGAAATTCTATTGCTGAAATACAAGACAAACTAAATTCTGAAAATAAAAGCTTAAGGTTAAATTCAGAAGAATTGATTCAGAAAAATCATAGCTTAATCAAAACAAACCAAAACTTGAGTAAAGAAGTTAACCAACTGAAATCTCTTATTAACAAGTTCACTGTAAGTTCAGAAAGATTAAAAATGATGTTTGAAAGCCAACATGCTGATTTTGATAAATCAAAATTTGGCTTGATTCCTTCACTTAGCAATGAATCCCTAAAGAAAAATGTTTTGAATTTATCAAGCAAACCATTAAATAAGATAACATATTTCGAACATGAAAAGAATGGACATAACAACTTTACCTATCGTTCTAACATAATTAAATCAAGTAGTAAAGTTATTACAATTAAACAAATTTGGGTTCCAAAAGGAACCATATGTCCTAACTCTCAAGGACCCAAGCAAGCTTGGGTACCCAAAATAAAAATATGAGGATGTAGACATAGGTGTGCCAAGATACCCATGGAACAAATAGAACTTTCATACAAATGGGTGTTCTAGACACACGTCAAAAAAAATGAAACTTAAAACATACTTATGAAAAGTAATTTTTAAATAAAAAATAATAATAATAATAATAATGAAATCAGTAATCCTTGCATCTCATCATTATTTTTGCCTTAGTATTTGATTAAAATATGAATTGCAAGTATTGATCAATTTTATGATATAGAAAATACTTTTGGAAATATAATCAAATCACTTCATTTTATAGTATACTTTACTCACTATTGGATAAGTTGCTAAATGATTAATCAATTTATTAAAAATAACTCTATGAATTCTCTATATGCTTGATTGAGAGTTTTTTATCCATGGCATTATTGTTTATTGATCATAGATATGATAATGTGTACTTGGTGTGCTTTTGAATATATGCACTATGAATACCAAGATTAAAGAAACCATCTTTGGCATATAAAATCAACTCATGCTAGTATGTACTTAATCTCAAAAGACCTTGCCATTGGCTTACTTAGATTATCTTCTGAAAGGTCAAAGTTTGCTATGCATACTAACTAAGGAAACAAACAAAAATCAATTTCTAAATTGTTGTTTCCATCACTAAGTTTTCAAAAGCTTACATTGGATTTGTTCTTGGCAAATAAAATTAAAATATTTTCTGTATTTGCTAAATCATGTAAAAATGTTTCAAATGATAAAGGTTTCCAAACTGTGAAGATAAAGAGTATCATGGCACAATGTTGAAAACCAAAATCCTGATAAAGTTTATACAGAAATTAATTATTTCAGCACCAAGGACACCTTAAGTAAAATAGGGTTAATAGAATTCTTGAAGAAATGAAAAAGACAATTGTGTATGATAGTCATCTACTTAAATAATTTTTAAAAAAAGCTATCATCACTGCTTGTCATACATATGATTTCTATTAGATCTATTTTTTGATGAAAACTCCTTTTGATCTTCTGAAAAAATGGAAAATGAACCATTGCATATCTTTCACATTTTTCAGTCGTACATGTTATGCTTAATATGCTCTTATGAAAATAATGCCAAATCTGATAGAGATATGTCTACCCTTGGATATCATTCATCAAGCAATGCATATAGAGTATTCAATGAAAAGTTTTTAGGTGCAAAAATATCAAGGTATCTTATTCTTTATGAGACTACTGATTTATTATCAAAATACTAAAATTAAATTATATATGTATATGGTTAATCTTTTACATATAACAATCTAAAAACTTGTTAATAATTATAACCAAATTGAGTTTTTCAGAAATACATTTAATGAAGAAAAATTGTTTGCTTAGAAGATGAAATAGATCTTGATTCTTGCATGATTAGAAGTAAAGATCACCATTATTATTTGCTTGCTTTATGAGCTTTATATTCTATCAAATGAGTGTGTAGAATGGACTCCTATATGCTTACTTTATTAAAGAAGATATATGTTAAATAACCACCATATTTGAAAACACTCATTATAAATATGATAAAGCAATATATAATTTGGAACAAGCATCAAAAGCATAATATAAAAGCTTAAGTAACCTTTTTGATAGAAAGTAATAGTGATAAATCTACACATCAAAAAGAAGAATTTGTGATATCTTATTTGCCCAAAATATGCATTGATGACATCATTTTTGGTTCTACTAATGAAGAGTTATATGAAGATTTTACTGAGCTCATGTAAGGTGAGTTTGAAATACGTATGATGAATGAATTAACATCTTCTCTCAAACTCCAAATTAAGACAAACAAGAAAGGGGATCTTCATTGACCAAAGTTAGTCCACAAGAAAACTCTTATAGAAGATTGGCATGAAGAAGGTATGTCTATAACCCCATCTTGTAGAATTTGAAAAGGATGAGCAAAGTAGATCTATTATTTTAAAGCTGTAGTGAAGCATGATAGAATAATTATTTTATCATACAGCTAGTAGACCAGATTGTATGCTCATTATGTGCACTTGTGCAAGCCTTCAATCTAAGTTTAATGAATCATATTTTATTGATAACAAATAAATCATAATCTGAATTTTGATAGAAACAACTGTTTAAGATAAGTTGATTAAAACTTAGCTAGCATGTCTTATTAATAATTATCTTAAGCAAATAAAATCTAAACTAAATTGTTTTTGAGAAATTGATTTGACCTTGATAAAACTTCCTATTGCCTCACATACTTGTCCTTGAACCATCTTGGTTAATGAAACTATCTCTTTAGTTCAAGTGATATGTGCTTGCTTATATTTAGGCAATCTCTGGCGTAAAGTGACTCAATATTCAACTATTGTCATATCTTATATTGAGTCATCTAGTTAAAAAAAAATATGTTGGATGAATGTTTTGTATCTTGAAGAAACCAATGACTTTCTTTCAAGAAAGAAAAGGAGTTTGTTAATAATGCAGGATCCTTGAGCAAGAAAATGAGAGATCTCAACTTGAAGGATATCTCCATGTAAGATACAATAAACATTCACTTGCAAACAAGAGAGAGGACCTTCTTCAGCCAAAGGTTCATACATAAGAAATCTAGTAGGTATTTGACTGAAGAATGCAGAATGGATTGGTAATTCTAGATACTTCTTGAGCAAAGTCAACAACTTAAGTCTTATTATGGCATGATTAAGTTCTTTAATTATTAACTTTTGATATCATGGCTCTATACATATTGATTGACTTATGCTCTTAGAAATTGTTTCATGGTTTGCCTAAACTAAATGATTTCTTTGCCTATATCATAACCATGAAATACACAAGTATATGCTTAAAAGTTTGATGTAAAATAACTTGTGAGAAGTTATGAATCCATGAGCATAATAAAAATGTTGTTTGCATGATATACATATATATGATACACAAGATTAATTCTTTATTCTGCTCTTTCATGTAAATTACTTGAGAATAACAAAAAGAGAGAGAGATAAAGAAAAGAAAATGAATATTATTCAAGAGGTGTAGAATCTAAGCAAAGGCAAATACTCCAATCTTAAGGAAAAGTAAAACAAGCATAATATATTTGGCACATTTGGAAGGGATAAAATCCATAATTAATTATACTTAAACAGGGAGAATTCGAAGCAAACATTTTAATCCTTCTATATTGCTCATCATAGGGATGGTGCCAATGGGGAGGCTAGTGGTAGTACCCGGCACTATTTAACCCAACTATTCGGTGTAGGGCATATTAGGGACGGCACAAGAGGGAGGCTAGTGGTAGTACCTCGTGCCCCTTTCCAACTCCACCGGATAGGGAGCAAATAGAATATAAAGCATAAGAAAGTTGAAAATGAAAGACAAAGTAAATGAAAATATATAAGAAGAATCAAGTCTAATTATTAGTCACTTGGAAACACACCATAAGGATGAAGTCAATGCAAGATGATATTTAAATAGGAGGAGTGTATTTGAAAAGAATTGACTTTGATCCTTGACATGCTTGTTATTATTATTTTAATGCATGACTTAACACTTAATATATTTTGCATATAGTATGATGTCTTGATTTATGGGTTCTCAATATTTTGTAATGTTTCATACTTGGACAATTTGATTGAATGCATGAATTGCTACATAACATCTTTTGTTTAGTTTTATTGAAAAGAAATTTCAGATTTGTCATTGACAATCATTGTTAAAATCTGAAAGCTAAATAAAATTGTAGAAAGGAGAAGAGAAGAATATCTCTATTTAGGGAAAATAAATTGATTTTGATCTATCTTTCTACTCGCCTAACTTTGATACATAATGTCCTAATACTTGTTAAAATATCCTTTATTTTGTATCGAAACTCAAAATTAAACACAAAGATTCTGAAAGTGCTTTAATGGTATTGAAATATGTATTTTTCAATCATAATAATTTAAGATGAGCCACAATGTGAAAGATACATATCTCAAATTATGACTTAAAAGGCCTCTATTGAAAATCTTTATGAAATTCAGAATTTGATTTTGTATAAAAGCTTAAACTCCATATGATTACTAAATAAAATGTTAATGTAAGAAAAACAGAATTTATTTTGATTGCTCCGATACGCATCCGAAACATATCTTTTCTTATCATTAAAATGTACCAATATTGGTCTAAATGATGTGTCTTTCAATGATCTTGATTGCAAGTAAATATTTTTAAAATATATGACTTTATTTTAATATTTAAAAATTTATTGAGTTTCATGTATACATTGCTGAAAAATTGTGATTAAGAAATTGAGTTCTATAAATACATATACTTCCATGATCATCTATATGTTTTTTCTCTCCTATATCATTAAAGACTTTCATCAATAGAGTGAATGATCTAAAAGAAAGAAAATGTAAATGCTTTTGAAAGAAACTAAGCTTCAAATGAATTACTTTTGATTAATATTTTCATACATTTTCTCTAAGATTAGGAGAAAGCATAACTTGTTCTTAAAAGATTAAAAAGAGTGATTACTATAAATTGTGAATATTTCTAGATCACTCTACATTCTTGATATCATAAAGTTTCAGCTCTATTCACGTTTATCATTAAAATCTGAAATTCGACAAAAGAAAAGAAAGATTAAAGAAGAATGCATCTTTTAAGGGGGAGCTTTAGATATTCAGTATCTTATCCTAAAGTCACTTCAATTTGATGCATATCTTGCACTTTATGGATTGATTTTGATGAACCTCCTTATATTGCAAGACATGCTTTAATTACCTTGAGATGAGTTCTATAAAGGTTGTCTTATCTCAAACCTTGAGTCTTGTGAAAATAAGCTGAAACTTATAGAAAATATATTTTTGAGATTGACGATTTTATTGAACATTATCTTCAAATTTTAAAACTCTTAGATGGAATGATCAATTGAGGGGGAGAAAGAAAATTTCAGAAGGAGAGGTCTGATGGAACTTAATTGCATAAATTTATAAAGGAGAGAGAAAGAATACTAAATGAAAAGTGATCCTAATACTCTCCAATATGTATCATCTGAAATTTAAATCTGAAAACCTTTATGATACACCTTGAGGCGTGTTATTTGGTTAGTATATCTTATGCATAAATCATGAACCAAATTGCAAGTTGATCTTAAGAGCCTTTAACTTAATGACAAAGGGGGAGAATAACGTGTTGAATGGTCTTCAGTATCTCTTAGAAAATTTATTTTGAAATTCACTAATAAGTCCTAATTAGCTTGCTCTTTAGAACGTCAATTCTGTGCCAATTCATATTTTTATATATGTATCAAATTGTGCTTATTTTCTAAAGAAATAAAAGAAAGTCTTTAAAAGAGCTCTAAGATGTATCAAAAATTGCATGAATGTATATTTTGATATTTGTGCCCCAATGCTCCTATTATCATAAAAGAACTTTGAAGTCATTAAGAAAATTAATTAAATTGCTCTCATGGTTGATAAAATACTTAATAGATTGGGCAAAAGGTCTTAAACGAACAAGCTTTCATACTCAGTGAAGAGAGGTTAGATTTCCACTCATGTTTTTTCCTTGAATATCATTTGTAGTACTTCTTGAATTAACCTAAGGAAAATTCCACCTACACTTGATTAGAAAACTATCTGTGGTATCAAATTAGAAAACCTCTTGAATTCACACTCGATGTGTTCTGCTCTGATCTTTGTGCTTAATGTTTCACTATCTTTTTGATGTTGTCAAAAAGGGGGAGAAATATCTAAGTATATGCTATATATATACTTTGAATTGAATACAAATCAGCTTAAAATTTAAATATGTTAATTGTGTTAAGCTGATTAAATCTAAAGCATTATCATGAAGTATGTTTTTACATATATATGTTTTCTACTTCATGCAACTTAGCCACGTATTACTTCTAGAAATCAATATCTTTTATATTGCATATACTCCAAGTTTTGTCATCATCAAAAAGGGGGAGATTGATGACCCAAAGATTGATTCATAGATTGATTTTGATGATCACAAAACCTTGAAGTATAGATACTAATGTTTATGTTGCAAGGAGAAAGATATTTATTTTGCAAGGAACATAGCAAGTTGGGAGAACACAAGAAGGCCTCCAAAGCTCTCAAGTTGGAAGAAAGCTACAATTTATTGGCCCAAGTTTAAAGTTCAAAGGATTCAAATTGGAGGAGTAAAATCAAAAGAAAAATTCAAAAGAACAGTCTTCGAGTCGACTCCAGCGGAACGCGAGTCGACTCCGATGGTTGGTAGGTCGACTCCAAAGAAAGCAAGAGTCGACTCTCAGCGGAACACAAAGAAAAAGTCAGAGAGCATTTTTGGGACTCTGAGATTCGAGTCGACTCCCGCATTGCACGAGTCGACTCCGAGACTCCGCGACCATCAACAGACAGAAGACCAAGTTACTGCCTCTGAGAGCCGAGTCGACTCCGAGGAAGTTCGAGTCGACTCCAAGACTGGACGAGCCAAAAGACAGAGGATCGGGAGTTCGGGCTCTGAGATTCGAGTCGACTCCCAGGACAGTCGAGTCGACTCGAGTGGATCAAATTCAAAATTGGATCCACGGACTTCAGTGGATGAGCCGACTCCGAAAATGCCAAGTCAGCTCCAGATGTTGGCGAGTCGACTCCAGGTTAAGTCGAGTCGACTTCCAGTCAAGGCATGCACTTTAATTCAAATTTGGAACAGTGGCCGAGTCGTCTCCAGTAAAGCACGAGCCGACTCCTGCAACAGGCGAGTCGACTCCTGATCGCGCGAGTCGACTCCGATCCCAATGGTAATATTGTCAGGAAGTGCAGACTATGTCCAACGGCTCTATTTTTGTCTCTAACGGCTATATTCTTGTTTCCACGCCATCTAAAGCTATAAAAACAAGAAGAGAGCTAGGGGAGAACTCATGGAAGTGGGAGAGATCATCTAGGAAAGAGATCTCAAAGAGATTACAAAGGAAATCTCCCACAAGCACAAAAGGGCCATCCAAAACGAAATAGAGAGAAGAAGAGCATCCAAGTGAATCCGAAAGCTTCCTCTCCATCCGTGTGCTGCCTCGGGGATCCTCTACTTCATGCCAAATCAGAGGAGGATCAAGTAAAGAAGAAGCCGAGCTCCTCCATCTTCAAAACTCGTTTGAGGGCTTCTCTTTACTCTAGTTGTTTATATTGTCATATCTGCTTGTTTAAGAAGCTTTGATTTGTTTTTATTCTTCGTTTTAATATCTTGTAACTTGATTCAATCAAGGGATTGAATCAAGGGGTTAAAGGTTTGTTGGTGAGCCAAAGGGAAAACCAACGGTGTAAGGTTTGTTGGTGAGCCAAAGGGAAAACCAACGGGATTAAGGTTTGTTGGTGAGCCAAAGGAAAAACCAACGGGGTTTAGGTTTGTTGGTGAGCCGAGGGTAAAACCAACGTGTAAGGGTTTGATTGTGAGCCCGGGAAAACAATCGGGGTTGGTTCTAGTCGGTGAGCCTGGGAAAACCGACCGAGTTCGTTGTGCGCTCGTAAAACAACAAGTTGGATTGTGAGCTTGTAAAACAACCGGTTGTAATCGGTAGGATTATAGTGAAATTCCCAAGAGGTCTTGGGGAGTGGATGTAGGTGCTGGGGTGCACCGAACCACTATATGTCTTTTGTGTTTGTAATGCCTCTAGTTATTGTCTAACTAACACACTTACTTACTTAGATAAATTGCTTGCTTAATTCTTATCCGCACATCCTTTAGTTGCAAGCATATTTAATCAAGTCGAAGTCTATACATCAAACCCTTGCTAAGTTTAACTTTCACTGTGCATCTATACAACTTAGCATAGTTAATCAAAAAGTAGTAGAAGTAGCATAAAAGTTTTAAAAGACCCAATTCACCCCCCCTCTTGGGTTGTATCTACTGGGCAACAAAAATTTTAAATTATTCCAAATGGATGTAAAAAGTGCCTTCTTGAATGGGTATATTAATGAGGAGGTTTATGTAGAACAACCTCCTGGTTTTGAGAATCATCAATACCCCAATCATGTTTATAAACTAAATAAAGCACTTTATGGTCTAAAACAAGCCCCTAGAGCATGGTATGAAAGACTTAGCAAATTTCTGTTAGACCATGAATTTTCTAGAGAAAATGTTGATACAACTCTATTTTTGAAAAAGAAAAACAAAAATATGTTAGTAGTGCAGATTTATATAGATGATATTATTTTCGGTGTTACTAACAATCGTCTTTGCGAAGAGTTTGCTGAATTAATACAGAGTGAATTTGAGATGAGCATGATGGGAGAATTGAACTACTTCCTCGGACTTCAAATCAAACAATCCAAGGAAGGAATTTTCGTCAATCAAGCTAAATACATCAAGGAAATGCTAAAGAAGTTTGATATGGATGGAAACAATTCAATTGGCACTCCTATGAGCTCATCATGCAAACTAGACAAAGATGAATCAGGTAAATCAGTAGATCAAAAGCTGTATAGAGGTATGATAGGATCTTTATTATATCTTACAGCAAGTAGACCTGATATCATGTTTAGTGTATGCATATGTGCTAGATATCAATCTAATCCTAAGAAATCACACCTAATTGCAGTTAAGAGAATCTTTAAATATCTAATAGGAACAAAAAATATAGGTCTATGGTACTCTAAAGAATCAAGCATAAACCTAATAGGGTACATTGATTCAGACTTCGCTGGTTGTAAACTTGATAGAAAAAGTACCAGCGGGTCTTGTCAATTTTTAGGAGAGAACCTAATTTCATGGTTTAGCAAGAAACAAAACTCGGTTGCACTATCTACGGCTGAAGTCGAATATGTTGCTGCCAGAAGTTGTTGTGCTCAAATTTTATGGATCAAGCAACAACTTGAAGATTATGGCATTAAACAAGATAAGATTCCCATAAATTGTGATAATACAAGTGCCATAAATCTAACTAAAAATACAATTCAACACTCAAGAACTAAACATATTGAGATAAGACATCACTTCATAAGAGATCATGTATTAAATGGTGATGTGATGCTTGAATTTGTTTGCACTGATGATCAACTTGCTGATATCTTCACAAAACTCTTGAGTGAAGATCGATTTTGTATTCTTAGAAGAGGGTTAGGAGTGATTGATCCATTCTTGTGATACTCTCCTATAATTCATTGATTTTGATGATTAGCTTATGTTGGATATGGGATTTCTCGTCTATGGTCATCAAATCATTCATTAAGTTCTAAAGATTTCCATATCTCTCTCCTTTGGCATAGAATTAACTGGGTTTTTGGTTATGTGCCAGAGTTCGAGTCGACTCGAATAGATTTTAGAGTCGGCTCGTGGAGGAGACGACTCGCCCATATTTAGGAGTCGACTCTATGTCGAGTCGACTCGCGACTTATCGGAGTCGACTCGAGGTCGAAAATCCGACTTTTAATCCTAAGTGAAATATCTTTTTCTCCACTTCTATTCTGGGCTGCCCACTGTTCAAAAACCTAGAGTCGTCTCCTACATCATCCCCGACCCTTTTTTCCATCATTTCTTCCTTGTTTTCTTCCGTCCTTCGAGTCCATCCTTCCGTATTAGGTCAAAAATTCCTAGAAAAATAGTTGTTCCGAGCCGGAAGAGACTTCTCTCCGCGAGCGGCGCCGAGAGACGGTCCAAAGCGAGAAACGAACCCGTGAGGCCACCACCTCCGGTTCCTTCTCCGCCGAGGACAGTTCCCTCGCAACCGTGCGCCGGGAGAGTTGTCTCTACCGGAAGACAAGTCAACTTTGACTTCCTCTTCCGGGAAGGGTTCAACCTAAGGCATCACCTTAGAGCCCAAAACTTAGAATATTTCTGTTCTCTTGACCTCCCACCTACCCAGGGTTAGTTAGAAAATTTTATGGGACCGTCACAAGGGGTGGCGGTGGTGTCCAAGGGGTAGTGGCCAATGTCCCCATTCTCATTTTCGAATATCTCATTACTAGGATCCTCCACTTGTCTCGCGATGGGATCGCTCCCACACATCCCACAGATAGGACAGAGGCCCTTACGGCCATTTTAGGGAGACCACCCCAATCCTCCATAGAGGAGGTGTCTGCAAATCAGCTTTCGGCTGAAATGCGACTCCTCCTGAGCATCATATCTAGGACCCTTTTTCCTAAGACTGGTCGGTTTGACTTTGTCTCAAAAAAGGATCTAACATTGATGTTCTACATTCTACATGACATTCCCATAAACTTTCCAAAGCTAATCTATAGGTATCTCTGTGAACCCTTAGATAAGCCTAGGCTAAGCCTTCCCTACGGTATGCTCTTTACACTTATCTTTAGGAAATTAGAGGTCCCTATCCTTGAGGGAGAACCTACACGCTCCCTCAGGCACACTGATCATATGGGTAAGGGGACTCTTCACAGAATGGGCTTCCATAAAGTAGAGGGAGTCTGGGTTAGAAGAACATCTTCATCCACACCATCTGACCCTACTACTCACCATTCACCTAGCCCTGACCATAACCAGGACCACTACACAGCTCCTCTCACTTTTTCATCCACTTCTGGTCCCTCATTCCCATCCACTTCAACGGGACCATCTACAGCTCCACCACCTCAGCAACCCTTAGAAGTCCGGATCAGCACTGAGCAGCTCCAGGAGATGAGAGAGAAGATAGTGAGGAAGCTGAGAGATGACATATTGAGAGAGCTGCGAGGTCCACTTAGTGCTCCCTCCACTGACGTCATTCCCTCCACAGCAGCGGTATCCAAGATGATAGCAGACCTTAAGGAGGAAATGTCCAACATAAGGAGCCTAGTCCAAGGTCAATACTGGAGCCTTAGCGACATAAAGGAAGACACGAGGAAGATGCGAGACAGCATCAGAGAAGAGATGAGAAGCCAGAGTCAAGGTGCGGAAAGGCTTGCAAATGCCTTAATCCTCAAGCTTGACACTATTCAAGAGACTGTGATCCAGCTAACAGAGATACAATCTAAGGCCACCTCTGAGATCATCGCACAACTAGGAAATGTATCTGAGGGGATAAGCTTGCTCATGCGACATACTAGACTGAGTACGTACAGGAGCCACATCCTCCACTACTAGACGATCCTAGTGTATTTTTGGTTTTATGATGTACAGTTCCTTGAGGACTTTTCTGATATGTATTCACTTTTGTACTCAATCTTGACTTTAATACAATGAATAGAAATTTCCTTTCAAAAAAACTGTGCAATTTGACTTGTTATCTCTTTCTGTGTTATGTGCCTTTTTGCTATGATGACAAAAAGGGGGAGAAAATATGATGAATTGAAATGTAAAGGGAATCACTAAACAAAAGAAAACCCTTAAAGCAAAATGTAATTTGTTCTTAGTGGATTCAATACCTCGAGGCTCATTATCTCTCTGTTGGGGCTCCTCAAGGAGTAATCTCCAGAATCTATTCAAGGGATATTCGGAGATTAGTTGAATCATACTCAAGAACAAATTGTCAGATTTTTTCTCTGAAAGTAAGAATTTAAGCTCAAAAGTTTCACAACATTAAAAAATTCAGAAAACTTGAACTAGACTTAAACAAAATTGAATGCACATGTTGAGGGGGTGGATCTGAAATCTTAAGAAAGCAAATTCATTAAACACATATAAGCCAAACAATTGATTGCATGATTTGAAGGCTTATATAATTCCAAATGAAAGGAGGAGCTTTAACTTCAGGATTTACTGATTCATACCTTTTAATTTTGGATAAATTAAATGACTAGACATTTGAATTCATTTCAAAACTTTACTATAAATCATCTCTTGGTTGAGCAATTCACTTTATAAATACTCAATATTTTGTCATCATCAAAAAGGGGGAGATTGTGGAGTGATTGATTATACCCCTATTTGATTTTGATGAGCTCAAAGCATCTGAGTATATTTCATGTTGTACTAATGAATTCAATCTAGTGTTTCAGGCGAATATATATGAATTTATCTTTAAGAGCATCGAGCCTTGGTTCAGAGTAATTTGGCTAAGTGTTGAACTCAATTGAGCCAAAGTCTGAAGCTCGAGTCGACTCCGGAAGATTGCGAGTCGACTCTAAGTGTTTCAGAGGTTCTGGCACAAGCTCGAGTCGACTCCGGTACACTACGAGTCGATTCCGACTGAGAACAGACAGAAGGACAGAAAGATGAATTTCAGACCCTGTCACTGAGTCGACTCCGAAGATTTAGAGTCGACTCCGATGCTTGCCGAGTCGACTCCCGACGGTTCCGAGTCGACTCCAAAGGGTAACAGACAGAAAGACAGAACGATGTTTTCTAGATCCTGTTACCGAGTCGACTCCAGAAGGATGCGAGTCGACTCCAACGTTTGGCGAGTCGACTCCTAATCATGCCAGAGTCGACTCTCAGAGGAAAGCGGACTGAAAGGCAGAAAACCAAACTCAGTGACCCTGTGAACGAGTCGACTCCGAAAATTCGAGAGTCAACCCCAAGTCAGCCGAGTTGACCCTAACAAAGTGCGAGTCGACTCCGAGGCAGCTCAGATCAACAGACAGAGGATCGATTTTTCGGGCTCCAAGAGAATCCGAGTCGACTCGAGAGAGAAATGCAGAAAAATAAATCTTTGGAATCCTGAGAACGAGCCGTCTCCAAAATACCGAGTCATCTCCAGATCTTGGCGAGTCGACTCCAGGATTGAACCGAGTCAACTCCAGGTTGGGACGGCACTTTAATTCAAATTCTGAACAGTGGGCGAGTCGTCTCCAGTAAAGTATGAGTCGACTCCAGCAACAGTCGAGTCGACTCCAGATCGAGCAAATCGACTCCAACCCCAACGGATACATTGTCAGAAGGTGCAGACTGTGCAGAATGGCTACAAATCAGTGTCTAACGGCTATTTTTCAAAATGGACTGGTTAAATAGCCAGAGTAAACAGTAGTAGACAATAAGAGAGTTACTTCATCTGTGCATTAAGTGGTTTTCCAACTACTAAGAGTCTATTGAGAGAAAAGACAAGCAAAAGAAGGAAAAAACGCATTCAATTCATTCCTAGAAGTTTTTCCTTCGCATTCAAGGCTCTTCTTCTGACATCAAATCTTCAGTGCACTCAAAGAGGAGACTCAGAGTTCGAGAAGCCCTTTCTTCCTCTTCCAAAATCTGTTTGAGGGCTTCTAACTTTACTTTATTCATATTGATTCATATTTTCTTTTTAAGAAGCTTTCCTTGTATCTTTTCCCAAACTATTTTTCTCACTTGATTCAATCAGGGGATTGAATCAAGGGTTGTAAGGTTTGTTGGTGAGCCAAAGTTAAAACCAACGGTGTAAGAGTTTGATTGTGATCCCGAAAAAACAATCGGGTGGTTCTAGTCGGTGAGCCTGTGAAAACCGACCGAGTTCGTTGTGATCTCACGAAAACAACAAGTTGAGTTGTGAACTTGTAAAACAACCGGCTGTAATCCAAGGGATTATGGTGAACTCCCAAGTGAAGCTTGGGGAGTGGACGTAGGAGCAAGGGTTGGCTCCGAACCACTATAAATTTTTTTTGTGTTTGCATTGGCTATTTGTCTCTTCCAATCTCCTCATCAAGTATCTTAATTAACCTGCTTGCATTAGGTTTAATTATTTTCTAATCAAGTTTTAATTTGTCAATAATTAATCCAAACCCAATTCACCCCCCCCCCCCCCTTTTGGGTTGTCTCCTTGGGCAACAAGCATGTACCTCATGTTCAATGCTAGCTGAACATAGACAGAACCAAATTTCAAATGACCCACAATTTAATTCTTAATTAAATTGGGTCAAGACCTTCCTACTTAGCTTGACTAATGTGCGTGACTCCGATAGGTTCGAACACTAAGCCGGTAGTATATGGACTACTCCATGCACTAATCGAGGTGACCATCTAGCAATGATACCCAACGTCCGGATAGGTCGAATATGCAAAGCAACATTCAAGAACCTAGACGTATGGTTATTGCATAATTCATCCCTATGACCATCGACGCTCAAGATGACCTCAGAGTGGACTGTCGAACTCTAGGTCTGGTCATCCATAGTGTATTTCAATTAATTAAATCAAGTAACCTATCACTTGGTTTACCCTGGCCAAGATTTTACTGAATTGAAATACAGCGAGACATCAACTCCTATAATATGGAGTAGTCAATCCCATCTTGACTCATACACAGACTTCCGAGTACTTGACTGCACCCAGCATCCTTCTGATTCCTGAATTAGAAATTCAGGTCGTCCAGTGCCTAAGTACAGTGAGTTGCTTGCAAGTCACCGTGGTAGTCTTAGGTCTAAGGGGTACTTATGCCCATACGCTTCGCGAGCTAACTCCCGACAGTGGAGTGCTCCATAGGTGAGTCACTATTCAGTGACGATGTACTGTTACATCTCACCTATATGCCATACAGTGTCTCTACACTCCTTGGTTTAAGAGGACAACCAACTAAATGGCACACAACGACTAATGCTTGACATAGCTATCGTCCAATTGACAGCTCATCATTTGGTCGTGAACTGGTTTAATTGATAGCTCCACTAAATTAGTCCTAAGGACTTCATCACAATACACAGAAGTTCAATTTGAAGATGTAACACTTGTGATGAATAAAAAATTACCAGAATAAATTTTTATTCATTTTAATAAAACATATACATAATCCAATTTCTTACAATTAAAAAATGGCTTTGGGACACAATTCCCAACGAGAGGGTGGCCCCATCACAACCTATGTCCTCAAGAAAATATTAGAAATGATATTTTAAGTTAATTAAACAATCTTGTGCTATAATGATATTTTATTATTATTACTATTATTATTTCTGCTACTACTATTGCTATTTTAGAGAATAATTATTCTAAAACACCCCATCAAAGTCTGTATTCTGCCCCCGCTCAACTAACTAATCTAAGCCCTAAGAATCTAAAACCTAAGCTCGATATCACTATATTTGTCATGCCCCGATCCAATTACACAATTCGGGTACATTCAAAAATTTTAGGTGGTGGTACGATAACAAAAACCTAAATTTAACATGATTCAAATAGTCCTAACAGTCGCATAAGGTAGAAAATCTTACAAAAGTTCTTATCGGTCATTTGTTTAAGTAATACATAGGGAATCAACTAAATAGTAAGGTTCTCTATGCTCATCCCATGAATCATGTTCAACTACTCTTTGGCATCTAAAAAAAATATCAACAGAAAATGAATGAGCTAAAGCCCAATAAGTACCTCTACATTTCTGTGGATCAAGCATGTACATATATAAGACTAAATTAGATACTATTATAATGTCAATATATTAATAAATTACCATGGAAAGTAATCCAATAAATGCACGTGGAAAAAAATATACAATTTGTTAACATATCTGAAGAGTTTATTATTTACTTTTCAATCTATACAGTTTTAAATGAAAATAATAACAAGCTTTTGCCCTCTCTTAGTCTTTGTGACTTGCCATGATCGCCACATGAAAAGGCTCAAACAAGACTAGTCCCTAGATACCATGACATGCCATTAATCTATATCTTCCGGCATTTCGCCCCAACTGGTAACTAGCTCTAAAATCATAAGAAAAAATATACCATGAATAGCATATGTCAGTAATTGCCCCTATTGGTTGACCTAAAAGAAAACTAGCCCCTGATTACAAAATGCTATTAATTAACATGTGCCATTGATCACCTCACTAGAGGTCTAAAAGGAGACTAGATTTTGAATCTGTGTAGTCGTAATCAGACTAGAGAGCAACTGTTACATCCATTCCAAACCAAATATTCTCAATATATTTCAAACAAAGTTTTGACAACTCTTTCAAACACTGTTAACATGCAATTTAAATAATTATGCCCATGATCATGTTCAAGTAATCACAAATATGATAGGTCAATCAATCAATTTTGGGAAAGAAATGTTACATCATGTTTCGAATCATATTATAACCACCCAGCATACATAATATGTCTTCTATGCTTGATCTATATTTAGAAATTTATATTTTTTCATACATAATTAAACTTGTATTTATTTTTTATATAAATTTATGAATAACTAAATATCAAAATACTTTTGTCAAATTGCAAAAGTATTGATCAAGTTACAGGATGAAATATACATAAACACATGCTGATCGAAGTATTTGCTACCAAAATAATTTTTCATAAATAAAATTTGCTTGCATCTTTAAGATCCTAGCCTATAGATACTTACAACCGGATTGCAAGGCATGGAAATTCTATGAACAACCTAGATAAGTACACACCGTTGATTAGGTTCCCTGGAAATCTAAAGCAACCAAAACGTTTACTTTAAATTTGGAGCATACGAAGGATCTGCAAGTTTGTAAAACCCACCCGAGGTTCCACAATGCAGAAATATCCTAAATCAGGGGTTATGACCTCCATATTTACCGACCCATGGCCAAGATGTGGATGCACCCCTCCGAGCCCAAATAATGCCCTAGGGTAACATTTACCTCTCAACCCAAGAAAGAGGGTTCATGATTACCATCATTGTGGGGTTTGTTCCCCAAGTTAGGTGTGCTTGCAGTCTATATACTTTGTTCAGCATATCCTACAAATACAGTTCTAAATTGCTTTTAGGCCTACTTTAGTTCTATTAGGATCTGAAACTTTATAATATGCTAAATAACCTCATACCTTAAGATACGATAGATTTGATTTTCTTCTTTTCCATATTTCAAATGAATATATATTAGTATTCTTTGAAGATCTGTTGTGTATATAACGTGCAATTAGTAATGGTTCATCTTACAAATTATAACATAAATTTGCATCAGTTTATAAGAAACCACATCTTCCATGATTTGCATCAATTATGCTTTTGATACCAATCCAGCAATCTCCTGCTACAATACGACAAATAAACTTTTCAAATGCATATAATGACCACCCATACCCATAACATTACTCTTAGTGTGTCATGACGTGATTGAGTCCAATCTTAATAGCGGGGACTAGAGCTATTGTGATGGGACTAAATGAGAGAACCTATAGGCATCTCTAGTGGCCAATGGAATTGCACGCATTCTCTAACTAAATCTTTGCTGGTGTTATTGCCGATCTGTCATTACATGCGTACCATGCTCTCATATAGCAGTAAGCTCTAGAGGAAGTGCCCTCTCCCTCTCTTCTGTTTTTGGTCCTAGAATCCTAATCGAGTCACCGACGTTCCACTGGCATGTTTGCAACGGCTTCGGCTATTCATATATGGCAATCAAACCCCTCTTACAGATTTGAAAAATAAAAAGAAATGAAGTAAATGATCCACCACTCAATGATAAGTTTTGATCCTTGGCCATCTAACGGCCGGCCACATGATGGAGCATTACCCGTTCCCCTCCGCCTTTTCTATGGTCTGACCCTAGCATCGCAGGGGTATGGCACCCCCTCGAAGGGGTTGTTATCTTTGGCTTACCTTCCTTGGCACGAATGCACCGCTGGATCACTCACCGCACAGGTCTCTAAGCATAACTAGCTCTGTCTTTGACCCCGAAGCGACTGGATGATCCAAATTGCCCGTTGGCATCCGGTTGCCAACGATTTTAAGTTTTCCAGTATGACATTGAGTTGCTTGAATAACCTCGTAATCGTCCATGTCCGTATGCAGCATTAAGAAAAGATACATAAATTATATAAAAGGCATGTAATTAGAGACTAAGAATGCATAACTAAATCAAATACTATGTTTCAAGGGCCATGAACCAACCCAGCACCAGAGAAATTACTCGAAGTTTGTTGCTTGCCATAAGGTCACGCACCTAGGTGGCACTCAATATATGAGCAACATACACCACTGCAAGTCCTAATGCATTTTCAACACAACCAACACAGGATGAAATCTTGATTTATATATGACAATCAAGAAGCAATATCCGGGATATTAGAACAATAAAGAAAGCAAGTATTTGGTACTCATCCAAAAAGAAAAAGCAAAAGAGATTGCGCTCTGTTGTAGTATTTTCCTAGAGAATTGAAACCAATACAGCACATAAAACATAACAAAAAACGAACTTAGAAGTGCAGTACTGTAGTGATATGTGTAAAAAGGGAATAAACTTCCATGCAACAGAACACAATAGAGGGCGATAATAAAACCTGGTTGAGATTCAGGTGTAAGGAACACTATCATCAGACTATCGAGCTTGCATTCAAATATTGTCCAATACCGAAAAATTTGAGGGTCCAGCTGCATCAGCGAAACCACGTACTGATAATTCTGGCACAGATGCATCTGAACCCAGCAATAACTCGTGATCTATGAAGATGACGACAACTGTTATGTCATCATGGAAAAAGCGGCGGATCCCCTTTTCCACTTTCTTGAGATCCACGTACCTCATTTCCCTCTTCCGAGCAGCTTCCTGCAACGCTGCTCTGACCAGCCTCCTTGCAATTCCCTACCAAAAGAAAACACAGTGGAATGCTGCCAGAAAAAAGAACATAATATAAAATTTATACTAGCAAGAAAAAGAAGCAGAGCGAACAACATACAGCTCTTGGATAATTATACACAATTTCGGCTGCTTCCTGATTTGTCAGGTGCTCCCACAGTCCATCAGATGCAAAGATCAAGAACTTATCTTGTGGACGGAGGACTCGTGTATAAATGGATGGCTCTGCTGTAAGAACAGGCCTGCGAAGAGGTTCAGAGAGCCTGAAACGTTGGACAGATGGGTCTATAGAGAATTCTGGCTTCTTTAAGTATGCATCCCCTATGGATCTTGACACCTAAGAACATGGAATGCCATGTGACGACAAGTTCGAAAGAGCAATTTTACTGCAATTGAAATGAGAGAATCTGGTTAAGCTGCTGAAGAATAGCTGACCTGGATTATTCCTTTGATTCGCCATACCCCATGCTTAAGAACCACAATATGCGAGTCATCTGGATGAAGAGACCTAAGTTCTTGTCTCACCTCCTCCATACTTGCATTATGATCTCTCGTCAGTTGTTCAGCAACGATGTTGTTTGACTTACCTAAACAACCAACAACTGCTCGAGAATCTCCCACATTGGCTACGTATAATGTCCCTTTCCATATAACTCCCGCTAAACAACAAGATCCAATTGCAGCAATCAATGGTTTTATTTGATGTGTTCTGCGAACATGTGCAAGAAACCCATCCTCAGTTGCAGAAAATGCATTTCTGACAACATCCTCAGATATAGTTCCATTTTCTCGCGCAAGTCCTATGAAATGGAAAACATGGAGAACAAATGGACATCAGATATCAAAGCAAATCCCTTCTTAGTTATCATATCATACTGGCACATAACTTGAGCAATGCACACGTTATAGTTTTTTCTCTTTTTTCCAACTATTCTAGAAATCCAAAAAAAAAAATGTATCAAATCATAATAAATAAAAGCTTCAATAGCCAAATTTCTGTTGCACATTAAGCAATGAACTTAATGATGGCCGAGCAAATACTCCCTTCATTAATACCGGCATTATTGATACTATTGTCTATATGGCAAACAAAGAACTCTATATAAGCTGAGCCACCATGTATAAACTTCCATCATAAATATCGGTGGTAATAATATTGACCCCACACAATGCAAAAGTATTGTTTTTTATCCTTTTTCCAATTATTTTTATGTCGCAATATGTCAATATAATTAAAATAAATAGATGGCTTTAATAGACAAATTTCTGTTGCAAATTAAGTAATGAACTTTAATGATGACTGTGTACATTAATACTGGAATCATTAACATTTGTTGCATATTAACGAACTCTAATGATGGCCAGCACATTAATATCAGCATCATTAATTATTGGCCATCTGGCAAATGGAATGCTCTACACAAGCTGAGCCTTCATTTGCGATACATATAATACATATAAATGACAGAACCAAAAAGACTGCATTTTTCTTTCACCAGCTGCAATAAGACAAACGACAATCTAACAGCCTTGCTTGCTTTCATAGCCATATAAATAAGCTTCAACTTTAACCTACAAGACTCACCCTATTTCATGAAATTGGCTCTATGGCTCAAGTCACAATCACAGTGATTTGATATTGCGAAACATCTGGCTTCCAAATTGATGTGAACCTTACTAAATTGGGAACCCAATCCTAGCCATAGCAGATTTTGCAAGAGAGAGACCTGCCATAAAACTTTAAAGAATCTAGGTTCCTTAACATCATGCAAGGACAAAAAGTGGCTCTACATATCATGTCAAAATCACTACAATTTGGAAATACTTAACCACTAGCTTCCAAATTGATGTGAATCCTCTAAATTAGTCACACATTCCTATCCACAGCAACTTTGAAAAAAATGTATCCATCCATGTAATCCTAAAGACCAGTTGGCAGGTATGCACACCTACTTGGTTCCACAATTTAAGCTCATGCAGCTACAGTTCGGACATCAAAGGTCAAGGTACCCTATGATAAGTCGCAGAACCAAATAAAAACATAATCGCAAACAATAGAAGTATGAGAAGCAAAAAAATGAAGCTTTTTTCTGGGAAAAAATGCAAGCCATCGAAAAAAGAAGAAGGCATCCCACATGGGTTCAAAAAAAAAAACTTCAAGGAATATGTCATTTACTACAAGTAGGTGCAGATCAACGTGCTTAATTATTATGGATTTGCTGAGGAGATAATAGAGGGATGCATTAAGATTTTCCATCCAGACAACAGGTTACTTTTATCAAAAATGTTACTTTCAAATGGATGACAATGAATGATGGTTCAATCTATCACATATGCTTGAGACAATAACACACATTGCCACAAAAAGATAAATGACCCTACAAACTAATACCACATGTTTTTAATCAAGATTGCATGATACTATAATTAATGATATGTCTGCATGTTTGAGGATTGAGGCCTCAATGCTACCAACCAAAATCAGTGCTAAAGATTATCTATGGAGGATCCATACTGTTAGCATTAATTATAATCTACATTACAAGAACTTCTCTGAAATCAAAAGTCATGTCTTTTGGAGGCATTTTCCTATGCATCAAGTAGCCCAAAATCATAATATTTTAATGGCTTGATACGATGTTTAGCATGATTTATGTTATAGAAGCATCCAAATCTATTGAATTTTGGTAAACATGTTTTATGAGGTATGTGTGTTGTGTGTGCGTGCGTGTGTGTGTATGTGTGCGTGTGTGCGTGCGTGCGTGCGTGCATGCGTGCGTGCGTGCGTGCGTGTGTGCACATAGGTATGTGTTTTTCTACTCTCCTTCCAGAAGGATTGAGGCCTCAATCCTACCAATCCAAAATCAATGATGGAGAACTAGAGAGAAGCCATAATATTGATTATAGTCTACATCATAGAAACTTCTTTGAAACCAAAAACCATGTCTTTTGAAAGTCATTTTTGCATGTGTCAAGTGGTCCAAAAATATATTATTCTAATAGCTCAAAATGATGTTTTGCATGATTGGTTTAGAAACATCCAGCTCTATAGAATTTTGGTACACATGTTTTATAAAATGTACATAGAGAGCAAACCTTCGCACAATTGTAAGGCTGCTCCATTGTGACTTGGAGGTCATGAATTTCAAACATGGAGATAGCCTCTCCACATATGAGGGTAAGGTTGCATACATATGACCCTTCCCAAACCTTGCAATGGCTAGAGCCTTATGCACTAGGCCTTTATATTTTATGAGGTACACATCATCATCAAAGATGTGGATTTTTATTTCATATTCCATATAATATAGTTTGGCATCCTGACAATATTGCAACCATCAATTTTTTACCCATTCGATGTATAGGTAGGAGGCTTCCAAAATACATGATTTTTTATTTCTAAAGTCTTTATATAAGTAGATCATGGTCAACGAAATCAATTCTTAATTTAGAATGGATGTATAAACATGATTTATTTTTAATTGGTAATAAATATATATGAATGGATGTATAAACATTTTTTTATCATTTAGACATCAAATTTCCCTTCACATAATCTAGAATCTTACAGTAACTCAAAACAAGGTCTCTGTTGCTTAAACGTGACCTAAATACTGAGGATCACAGGAAGAATGAAATTTTAGCTTGAAAACACAGCAATTTTCAAATTCAAAATGCAGCAATTAACATGAATTGAGCAAGAACTCGCAAATTATTAGTGTATGTGTGATCAAATTATCTATGCCATATAGGAGCAAAAAAACCAAAGCATGCTTTGCTATTTATTGTCTCGTTTTGTTTACTCTATTTCAATCAAAATTCTGAATGTTCAACTTATTCCACGATGAATACAGACATGTGCAATCTGTTGGATGCATTGGTGGGAAACTAATATCTAATTATCTAAAATCAAATAAAAGCAAAATATTAAAGTTTAGAAAAGATAATTATTATAAACAACTTTCTATTTGTAAATAAATTTGTCATGGGTGTCATAGATCATCCATAACCTAGAAGTCAATCAAAGTTTGAATTCATTCAGGTAGGTTTTGGTCATGTTAATTATAAACTTGTTAAAGGGACAAAAAAATTTTGGAGTCTTGCATTTCTAATTCAAATCCATCAAGGCTTCATTCAACCATAAATACCATATTTTCAGTATGGCTGACAAAATGTGACCTACACCTGCCAACCCACACAAACCCCCCTGAATAAATGGGTTATGGCGGGTTTCTTTAAAATCAGTCAGTTCCAATGAATCCTAAAGCAGCCTAATTATAAATCAGCAGATTTGGGTCTAAGCGCTGGACTTGATTGATCAATCAAGACAGGTAGAGAACCAACCAGATATTTTCTTTGAGGTTTGGTTCATTAAAAAGAAAAGGTTCCTGCGAGTGAAGGATAGGAAAGGCCATGGGATTTTGGGATGGCAAGTTACCTTTTATTTAATTTTATCCTCAATCAGTTTATGACCATCATATATCCTCGTTCCCAACTTTAAAGTGATTATGATGATTATTTGAAGTTAAATTTGATTTTGTTGTTTGTGATGTTTGTGTATCATGTTTTCTTTTCTTCTTCAGTTACATGAATGATTCATGAGTGAAACTTAAATGCATCAGTCGGTCGGTACGGATTTATGTAAAATAAATGCGTTAAGCATGAGTTTACATCTCCCAACTCGATTATCAATGGGTCAGCTGTGGATTAAGAGTTTGACCAGAACCTACCTTGACCCAACCCAAACATGAACCAACCATTACCACCCCTAACTTTTCAAAAGAAGTCACCTGGACCGATCATGTTATGCCCTAGCAACCCTGCAAGCCCAACAACAAAATGCAAACCGTATAGCGCAGAAACATCCTAGAAGGTATTAACTGGCTGAGCTAAGTCTAATGA
This sequence comes from Phoenix dactylifera, assembly GCF_009389715.1. Lineage (NCBI taxonomy): Eukaryota > Viridiplantae > Streptophyta > Magnoliopsida > Arecales > Arecaceae > Phoenix > Phoenix dactylifera. Next base: position 100,070 of record NW_024068592.1, read on the forward strand.
ACACAGGAAAGCCCATATAGAAGTGAATTTTCAGTATGTTGTGATATTATACAGGTTGGATGTGTAAGTTATAACCCAATCATTCTCATTTGATGCTGATATATCTTAGTTAAAAGATATAATAAATTCTCATATTTTTATTTAGCATTTTTCATGATCAACTCATATGATTGATTGTTATATAAGTTGTTTGGAGAATTTGTAATATTTCTACCTATGGTGTATACGGTCCTCCAATGGCCGACCTACAATATATTTAAGCCTTGAGAGTACATGTAGGATTTGAAATTTCTGCACATGCAGACAAGTAAGCATGTAATGGAATGTATGACACTCCAGAGGCTAACAACAGCCGTAGGGCTATTAATGACCAGCCAAAATTCAAAGAATAATTGATTAAAGAACATTAAAGTAAGGAAATACAGAAACTTTATTCCATCCACTATCATAACCATGTTTGTATTCCTCCTTCTAAAGCACTGAAAAAACCCCAAACTATTCTTATGGAATATTGTACTCATCATAAATCCTATAGTGAAGACAGAAGTAAGGAAAGCACACCCTTGACATCAGGGTACAGAAGAAATTCTTTGATATGTAAAAGAACAGATGGGCCTGTAAATATAAAAGTTAGCATTGCATAAATATTCTAATTTGAGATACAATTTACAAATGGAAAATGCTTAGTACCACCAAAAGCCTCCCTGAAACATGTTGACTCACCATATTTTCTGGAGTATGAAGGGATTGGAAGTTTGGCCTGATATTAACAAGCTGACGCCCAGTGTAAGGTGCTAAAGAAACAAATTTACATTCATTCCAATGAAGTTGTTTGGGAAACATAGCAGCAACCTTTACAAAATATTAGCTTAAGGCCATGATGGAAAAAGCCCCCATTTGTGAACAATTATGAAGTGCCCCAATATGCCATGCTCTTAGATGAACTAGAAGCTAAATAGTTTTAATCAAAATCAGGAATTTTTAGGATTTATGTTATCATGGCCCATATAAGTAAGAGTGAGACTGAAGAAGGTTAATTACATTAAGTTTCCAGATTATTCACTGATTCTTTCCATTCTATTTTCCCTTGATTAGCAAATTTCAGAAAAATTAGCATAAGTTCTTGGCTTAATAGTTTGCTCCTCTATCAAATTTTCACTCGAGAAAATTCTTTTATCCTCTTTTTGCTCGTACTTTATTCTAAAATTCAGAACCTATACCCCTCCAGTGACTCAATCAACCAAATTGGTCTTCATTAGTCTTCTCTTTTTCATCCTTATATCTAGTTCCATTTCTTTTAATTGCAGAAAATAGCAAATTCTCTGGTTTATTGCAGACCCAGTAGCCGCAGAAGACGGAAAACTAGTTGCCCCCACCTTCAAGCATTCCACTATAAAATTTTCATCTCACAAATCGCAACATATGGTAGAAACAAATGTGGCCATCAGAGCCAAGATGTAAGCTGAAAATATTGATGCTTTTCATGCATGCACCTTTCTAAATATGATGGAAGGAGCACCCGGAGATCATCTATCAAGAATATCGGACACCCAATACAGGAGCACTGAAATGTTACACATTCTAATCATGAATTTTGGGAATTATTTTTATTTATATAATCAGATAAAATGTAGCATGGCAGAAGGCATAAATTATGCAGCAACATATAAAACACATAAAATAGCCTCAGTATACAGGATGCAGAAAAAAGCAAAGAGTGCTTATGGTTAAACATATTCTCAATTGCATGTATACAGTATCTAATCACTATGGAAAGTAGGATGGGTGACTCATAAAACTCAGCTCATAATCAGAGTGACAAGAGATATAAACACCATAAAAGAAGTTATCACTGAGGGCATGTTTTTGTGATCAAGCACTTTCTCATTCCATTAGATACAAGAAGCAAAGATCCCTTAAATAATTGAATTAAACAGACAGTCACATTAGCAAGCCGAAATCTACTACAAAAATAATGTTAGCATAATTTATGGATTGTCTAAATAAGTTACCAATGGTAACTAAAGAAAGAAGGATAAATGACAGAAAAATCAAGTTAACAAATGGACTAAAAAATAAACATGTAATATATTAGAAAATGAAATTAGCTCACAAGCACTAAACTGAGGGCATGTAATCGTAACAAACACTTTGTCATCCAAGTTCTATTAATTTTAATAGAATAATCATCACTTGTATAAATACAGGGAGCAAGGATACCTTAAATGCTTAAATAAAATAAATACATATCAGCAAACCCAACATCTACTATATAAACAATTTCGGGAGAACATATCAACCATATGTGCATGACCTGGATTTTCATGACAATGTCCTAATCTCCCCACCTTTAGTTTTGCTAAATTTCCTAGCATGGATCAAATCCAAGAGCTAATCCAACATTAAATCTCCCAGCCACATAAAAGCCACCACAGAGCCATCGCCAACTCCGACACCAACCAAGAACACACCTTGAGAAGCATACCAGATATAAAGATAAGCTTCATAAGTACAAAATCAGTAAAATCAACACTTCCCGAACAATTGATGATGAAGTAATAAAAAGAAAATTTTAAGAACAGCAAAAGATGTCTAACAAAGCGACCTACTCATGAGATGAAGGAAGAGGTGATCGGAGATGAAGCGGGAGGCGTCGGGCCCGCCGTGGCCGTCGTAGACCCCAACGAAGGTGGCGTCGGGCCCGGTCTCGACCTGGCTGTGGTCCTCGAGAACCTCGTTGGCCTGGACGACCGCCATCGAGAACTCCCCGGCCGAGTGCCGCCCGAGGTCCCGCGACCACAGAAGCGCGTCGTCCTCGTCCTCATCCTTCCTCATACGCGAGTACTTCCGGACCGGGCCCCAGCACGCCGCCGCAATCCTTGCCAGCCACGAAAACATCCCTCATTGCCTCCTCGGCGGAGCCCTAGGGTTCCCTCGCCGGAGATCGCCCAAGCCGCCTCAAACCGGAGCTCTCGTTGCCGGATCCCGATCAAAAAAAGATATCTCCCAAAAGAAAGCAGCAAAAAACTCGGTTTCGGGGTTGGATTTCGGAGAGGAAAGATTAAAATTAGGGTTTGTAAAGGGATTTGGGTATACAGAGAGAAGAAAGGGAGAGGTTTTGTTCACAAGAAGCGACGGGGAAAAGGGGAAAGTTTTTACGAGTGCGTGAGGTGGGAGGGTAGCGGCGTTTAGGCGGCATATATAGGGAAGCGGTTGGGAAAATGGCACTCTTGCAGCAGAAATTTACGACAATGCCAAAGTGCGATGGGCAGCCAAAAAGCGCGCACAGAGGAGCAAATAAAGCGAGAGCGGCTTCGAGACGGATACCGGCCAGGTCGACTTCAGGACCGTGATTTCGGAGCGTTGACCTCGTGGATTTCCGTTGGGGTGTTTAAATAAAGGAGAGAAAAACCAGTGCTGACGAGTGCACGTATTTCAACGGTTGTGATTATAGCAGTCGGTGAAACCGTGAGGGTGTGCTATGGGCTTTTTCTGATAGCAGTGTGCTCTTGATGCCCGTTGTGGCATGCTGTCAACTCCGCTCAGGAGGAGCTGACATATCTATTTATTAGGTAAGTGAGATTTTGCTGAGCGAGGAGGCTGGTATTATTTCTAGGAAGCTTGTCAAACTTCCTCACGTGCAATAAAGGGTGACACGAGGACAAGGGAAGCTTTTTGCTCATTCTGGAGTTTGAGACGTGAACCTCTTTTGCTACTTGAGCTGTCTTCAACATATATGTCGATGAGACGGAGAAATTAAAGTTGCCTATTTGACTGCAGGTGCTCTTTCACTTTTGGGGCCAAGTTTATGGATTTCCTAAAGTGGATAGACATCATTGTTATGAACTGGTGAACGGCAATTATCTAATAATTTCACATCTTGATTATGTCCTTTAGTTAAGCGTCACACAGGATGATTCCTCCAAAACTTCCTGCAGCCTATATGAATATTGTTGTAGTTGATCAGCAGTAATCATTATGAGGTGTTGGTTTATATATTCGGGCTTTTATAGCACGGTCAACTGACAGCATTCGTTTGAGCTTTCTATGACAAAGGAGTTAAGCTTATAGGAGAACATATGCAGCAAATAAATTAAACTTGACATTTGCTGCTTTGTAAAATTTTTCTTAAATCATTTTCCCATCAAATTGTTTGTGATTTTCATTCATTTGCGTGCTCTTTTTGGTTCAATTTCGGGTCGCTCTGGCTAAGATGGTTAATGAGGCTACTGCTAACATCCCCATATGGGAAGATAGGGAATAACAACCACTTTGAATCTTTATCTCTCTCACTAATTTTCTGAACATGGTGAAATTATGCAATGGCCAAACCTCCATAGAGGTTTTCAAAACCTTGAGTGGTATACATCGATGGTCGTTACAGATGTGGGCAGCCTATAATGTAGATTGGGAGGATTGTATTAGCGCTTCAATTGTCATTTTTCTTAACGTTTATCTGTGGGATCTTGCCTTGTATAAGTTTTGACAACCTAATTTGTATTGCAATCAGAAAAGCTCCTATGCATGAGATGTTCTGTTGCATTTTTCTTAGATGTCATACCGTTCTGAACCGGATGGTATCAAATATATCAAACAGTATATTGTATCGGTTCAGTTCCAGTACACTTGGTATGAGAAGTTGGATATTCTATCTATAATCTCTTTGCTTATCTTAGGGCCCCTTTAAGCCATTTCTTCTCAAAATAGCATCTTGACGCACTCAATTGATCCCTCCCACCGAGGCAACATGTAAATAAATTTCATATCTCGAGTGCAGACACGAAAGACATTAGTAGCAATTTCACCTTTGTGACTTCCATACATAGGCCTATCTACCTCCTTTACATTGTTCTTTATGTATGTCCCATCAACTATTCTGAGGCAGTTCTACAGTCATAAGATAAATTATTTAGTTTAGTAATATGATTTAACTGACACAACTAAAAATAGTAGTGAAGAGTACATTGAACCACTTCCACCTCTCCTTTATATAGTTTTTTGTCACTAGTTCAGATTTTCTTAACATCATAGAATGAAGATGCAACACAAAGTTGAGGGCAGCATAGAGCTATCTGCTTATTATCTCACTAGAACGACTGACTTGTCTCTTAATTACCTATTCTTCGCATCATGTCAAATTATATGTAGGAATATGACAATCATTTCCTCCACATCCTTGTTCTTAGAGGATTTGAGTCTCCCTTGTGTTCTCAATAAGCAACACAAATTGTGCAACACAATCTAATCTCAAATTAGATTATCCCCTAAATAAGAGAGTAGCAATCAAATGCACGGTGAAGTACATGTACTCCATCATTTTCATTTGCAAAACTAAGACATCAAGTAACTGCAAATGTCTTGACCTTGAAAATCTAGCCATTGTTCGAAATAGACAAATAACTAAATTTGCTCTTTGATAGTTAAATACAATTTCCCAAAATAAGACAACAAGATATATCACAAAATTAAAATAGAGTTTAATTTGGTAAAAATTAAAACTGAAGTGGGAATCATACAACTATATATGGTATATTAAGCGATCAATGTTATACATTAACTTTTTATGCAATGGATTCACATTGAATGGTACATAGAACAAGAAAAACTATGTAATATGGGATTATAACTTGAACTATAGAACTAAATGTGACCCTTGAGACTCCCCTACCCCTTCAGATCAGAAAAACATTTGTTGCCCTAATGCACTAGATAGCAATACTGTATCAATAATGCCCCGCCAGCCTACCATTTGCATGCACATATATATGTATCAACCTTACCAAGATGTTGCAATCCTATATTTATATCACAGAATGTACAAATTAAGATGAGGCATAAGCAATGTGATCAGCCCCAAAAGAGCAAGAAAAGGCTTCAAAATCCATGAAATGTAGCCAAATATCCAAACCCGATAAGGAGGAAAATGAGGTAAGTTAACCCTATCAAGCAAAGGTAAAAATATATACACTTGGAAGAAAAGGCCACCTTAAGTTGGTTATTATTATTCAGAGGCCTTATTTATATCTAATTTGAGATTACTTATGTTTTTATAAAAGAAGAAAGCTTCCATAGGTTTCTAGAGATGCTTTAACTAGTAGAGAGGTCAAACACCATAGAACATGCAAGCATATAGTTAGTCCATGCAAGAATTGAAAATTACAAGAATTGAAAATTACAGAAATATATCAAAATTGGAGGCTCAATCTAAGCGCAGTTTAACAATTTGCCATTGCTTAATGAAGAGGAGTGGATGGAGAAACAAAAACCTGAAGCTATTATAAAATTCAAAGTTTCAACTATCATTCAGGCCCAACATCAGAGATCTGGTGGGTGGCATTACGAGACTTTGCATCTCTTTAATGTATAAAGGAGAATACATGACCGAATCATGAATTGAAGATTCTGGCTCATATAGACAATGATAAGAGACGAAAGAGACTCATATCATCATCCATAGAGGAAAAGCTATTAAAAGGTAATGCAATCCATTCATCAATCTCAAAAAGACATCAAATATATCTACACATGGTTTGAGCATCTAGAACTCAAGCACACCACCAACTATATTAGAGGAATAATATATAACATAAAAATATGGTATAACTTATCCAAAGTAACATTGTAACCATGGACACCAACACAAACAAGCAAACATACACATGCATGCATGAACCACTGCACATGCTAGACAAAGTTTGTAGATGAGGTTAAGTGGCATGCCACTAGAACATGGATTCCTTTCTTCTAATATTCTTTCTTATCTCCTTCTTCCTCCTCTATACCTTTTCCAATTCCACAGCCTATCACCTCTCTTCTCTTTTTTTAATATTTTTTTCTTAAATCATCATGTACTGCACATGTATGATCCCCAAATATGCTATATTATAGTTTTTCTTACTTTAGTAAGAAGACAATAGATATATGTTGGTTGTTGAATAATATATAACAATATCCCAAATTATTCTTTTTTTTAATTGAGTCTTATCACTTAATTTACTTATATTTTACCTATATTTCTTAATAATTGCCTAATGGTCCTTGCAACAAAGACATGTCATTCTCATCAAGAAGAAAAACCATTTCTCAGAAGACATATCCTGTAGCATATATCTTGGTCAGTGTATCACATAATTTAATTGTTTACCAGGAGTGGAAACATTATAAAGAAGGCATCATAATTGGTTTAATCTTATTTGTTTCCCTGTGTCCATAATAGATTTTCTAGTGGCTTGTATGAATAAAAAACTCATCCTAGACAAAAATATAGTAGTAAAAATGATAGCAACAGTAATAATAATGTTAATTCAAAAATGCGTCCAACAAGCAAAAATTGATCTTGATAAAAAAAAGTCGAGCAAATCAAATCTATGAAATAGATTACTCTTATACCTCAATAAAAATTTACATTTCTTTAAAAAAAAAATCACCAAAAATCTCTCTGTCTTGCAACTATAATCATCTTCTACATCATCAAGAATAAAGAAAAAAAAAATTGATCCTAAAATAAACCATTCTCCACCCCAGATGTGAGCATGCCTTACAAAGAAAGAGGACGACACTTCCTCTTCCTCTCCCTCTCCCTCTCCTCTTCCTTGGTCTCTCCTCCTCCTAATCAAAGAATAGAACGAAGCTCAAAAAAAAGACACCCCTCGTCCTAATCTCTGCGGCTAAAAAGGGGATGGTCTCTTCTCTTTCTCTTCCTCGAGTTTCTTCTCTTCTGTGGAGAGGATAAAGTTCATTTCCTTTCATGGAGATGATGGCCAAAAATTGCAACTCCACTTTCCTTCCTAGGCATGAACTTCATTTGTTTGAGAGGATGGAGTGCCTTCCCATGAAAGATGTGTGGGATTACTAAGGACATTTTCCTCATCATATTTTAGTCCACGATCATTGTGTTGGGGTGATCATGGATTCCCATCCTCAAAGGCGGAGTTTCCATCACCAATTTGGGCAGTGAATTGAGAAGTAGGGTTATCTGAAATCACTACCGTGTAGGATTATTGGGATGCAACTAAATATGGTGATCTCATCACCTCCACCCAGATCATCTTTGATCCTAGATAGATCACCCTATATCAAAGGCCCCATAAGGAGAATGGAAGTGGGACGGTTTTTTACTCATAGCCATCCATCCATGATAGGTGTGATAGCTATGATAAGATGGCCTCATGCGGTACATGGAATGGCATTTCTTAATTAGGACCCATGTGTTGAGTACACATGGCATCCAAAATATGGTGAGTAGGATTTGATAGTTCTACATGATGGAACAAAAATAGTTCAAATATATATTCTCTATCCTTCTGCCCCTAACTTTTAAAGATACCAAAATTTACTAGTAGATATGGTTAACAAAACTAGATTAGATAAAAATATTGGATTTTAATCCTTTAAGGTAGTCAAACCTAATCATGACCATTGATTTTATAACATTGGATGGTTAGAAGGTTTGAGGAATACAAAAGATCAAAAAAGGAACACGCTCACTAAAGTAAATTAAACTTATGTAGGACTTGGTAATAACCGGCTAGAATTCTTCTAAGTTACCCTATATGAAAATCCAACATGTCGTCACCTATTTGCATCGATAAATGGATAGTAGTTGGGCCACCCAAAGTTATGATAAGAAAAGAAATTATAGTGCAGGATGGTGGGCCGGTTGGATTTCCTCATCATGAATCAGATATGAAGATGTTGAATCTATGAAACAAACTAATCCTTGTTCATCAAATTCGATCACATACTGGCTTGACCCTATTTAGTTTATAAAAATTACTTAACCTAGATTAGACTTTGGTTTAATCTAATTGGTTTGACCTATTAGCTTGATTTACCATAATTATTTGGTCAGCCCGATGGAAATTAAATGAATCTAAAATTCAAACCAACTTAGATCAAAACACTATAAAATCAACTTGACTAGATTTTACAATTTGAACTCTATAATACAAGAACTCAGTTAATTTTCTAGGGGCTTCAATATGATGAGGACCAAATTTTGACAAAACAAAGAAAATGGTGTAATTTGATTGTTTTATAGTCATTATGAAAAATTCTTGAAGTTTATATTTCAAATTAATTCTATTTTAATCTAATTAGATAAACAAAAATTACATAAAACCTCATCAAAAGGAAATATACGTAAATTATGTTAGATGTATGCCCTAGAAGCCAATCTAGCAGACAAATTATTTATTCTGGGACATAAATTTGTACTTGACTTTATTATTATTGAATAATAAAAGGGCATCTTTTCATTTATATTATTTATGTGTCTATGAATCGTCCAAAAAATTAATAAGATGATGATACATATTCTCAAGAGTTGAGAATTTGAGCCATGTATCATTGGTGATTAATTTCTAAATGCTCCTGATCAATGGATCATCACGAGGACGGTGATCGATCCGATCAGTGCACAGATCGCTTTCCTTATGGATGAACGAGACTCGAGTCCACAGTGTAGGGACACTGAAGTGAGAGTGCAGGTGCTTGTTAGAGAACAAGAGTACTGAGCGTGACCAAGACAAGAAGTCACTTGGATGTCTATCCACTCGTCAGTGACTTGCTTGATGTTGCAGTAGTGTGACTGGTCCTTTGACCTGCGGTGCTTCGGCTATTCACAGTGAGGTTATTATAATTTGACTGCACATATACATGGTCTCTAGTCATATGGGTCCTTGTTGTGTAGATTGGCTGTAGTAGGTTCACTGTAGGAGTAGGGTATGCACTTACATGGAATCTATCGACCTTGATAGAAGAGGAGAGATCCTATGTGATTTATTAGACTGAGTTTTAAGACCTTGGCTAGGGCAGTAAATACAGTGGAGAAAGAGTTTTCCACTATCGAACTCAAGTCGAATAAATCTAGACATATGACAGACGACGGGGTTTGACGAGTTATCCATGACCTCCGGTCTGTAGGGATCCATAATAGAAGGACTGTATCATACGATAACTGCACCTAGAGGTTCATCATTCTATTCTGCTGGGTAGCCATTACATACTGCTAGGTGTCACTGGTGGATGGTGAGACTCACAGGGATCATCTTGATGGTCGATGAACCCTGATGAGTTGAGTTGGAATTGTTTCAACCCATTGAAAGGAGTTTTCAATGATATTGTGATAGAGATCGCAATATATCTCACTACCAGTCAGAATAGAACCTATGGGGTCACACACATTAGAGGTATTGACCGATCCGATGGTTGAATGTGATTAGGAATCTCAAATAATCAATTAGATTGATAAATGGATAACCCGCTAAGAGTTAGTGGTTGGAAGAAGAAATAATTGCAATCAGATTGCAATTTAATTAATTAGATTTAATTAATTGGACTTGATCATGAGTCCTACTTGGAGTGGGATTCATGAAGTCCTAATTGGATTAGGATTTCAAATTAAATTAGAGTCCTACTTGGAATAGAATTTCTAAAAAAAAAGAAAGGGGTGCACTTAGTCCTTTTTGAAAGAGACTAAACCTCCTAAGATTAAGCCCCTAACCTCCACTTGATTAGATCAAGTGGAGGCGTGCATGATGTAACATAAGGAGGGAGGGGCGTACACCCCTCCCTTGGCATTTCACGGGAAGGCCCCTCCTCTTGAATAATGGATAAGAATGGAGCTCCTAAATTTTAGGAGCTCCAACTTTATCTTAAAAAAGGAATAAAAAGGGGGCTGCCGTGAAGTTTTTTCTACCCTCTCCTTTTGTGCCGTGAAGCCCCTCCATTCTCCTCTTGTTATCAGCCGCAAGCCATAAAAAAAAAAAAAGGTGGTGGTGTTGTGGGCTCCTCCTCCTTGATTCCTTCTTCCACCGCAAGAACGATAGAAAAGGCTGCAAAGGGTGTTATCATCTTCTCCCTTTATCTTTGTTCTTCCTCTCAAAAACAATCAAGAGTTGATTGCAGAAGGGAGGATATCAGCCATCAAGAGTTGTCTCTGCAAGGGAGCTAGCACTCCGGCGAGATACGAAGGCTTCGATCGGTTCAATACTTCGTGTGGATACCTGTAGAGGCCGGACGCGTGTGCGGCTTTCACTGAACCTTCATCAAATACCACGTAAATCAGATTTGCGGAGACCATCTACCCGCACAAGATGAAGATCTGATCTTCTTAATGATTTTAAAAATGGTTTTAAATAATTTAATTCTAATCTATCTACAAACGAAAGGTTTTAAATACGTTAATGCGATGAACGGATCCCGCATATATTTTCCACTGCAATCTGAAAATTATTTCAAAATTTTCATGGCATATGAGGGATCCTAACAGTGGTATCAGAGCCATGGTAATGTAGATTAAGATTAGAATTAAATTTTTCAAGGCATTTTAGATCTGAAATTTTTTGGATTATGCTTGCTGAAATTTATGTATGCAGAATTTTCAGCTTGCTGATTTTTCTGCATACTAATATTTAGATGCTTAGATTAATGATTCTAATGCTTTGATAATGTGATTACAAATGTTTAGAGTCAAATCTAGCATGATCAGCAAGTCATGAGATGGAATAATCAATTAAATTACAGATCTGAAAATAATTTTTATGCATGTGATGCGTATGGTGATGATCATGAATGGACCCTTTGAATGTGCTGAAATGTTCTGCGATGTTCTGTGATGCATGTAATTTTAATTTTCAGATGCCTGCGTGCATCTTAAATTCATGTATTAGAGACCTGCGTGTCTCATGAAAAAGGGTTGTAATTTATTATTTTATTTTTATTTATTTTTAAAGCAATCTGGGATGTAATCTGTGATGTGTGTTGCACGTCGATGGTTGATCGATATGTACATCAACAAGCTCAACATGCGCGGATCGAGATCAAGGGTTGAATGAAGATGGATCAAGGAGTTGATCACAATTAGACCTAAGGGATCAAGATCGAGTCAAGAGTTGAAGACGATCAAACCAATTGACGTACATGTGCTTGTAAAATGACCCCATCCTGGATCCATGATCATCACCATTTAATTTTATTTTGATAAATGCCTGGATGTTTAATGCTTTTGTCTATGCGGGTAGATTTATATTTGCATGAGACGTGAATACGCGATCGAGTGAGACCTAAATATAAACCTCCCTAATCAGTCGAGAGTGAACCAACATGAGTTAGTCATATTTGATTAATTGATCTAATTGGTGTCTAGGCAAGCCTATAAGGTGGTTACTTAATTAGAACCTTACTCTCCGAGTAAGGGGAGCCTCCCACCTGCTTACCTGGCCAATTGTTCGATTACCTCTTATGAAGAACTCAAGTTGCAAACACTAAGACTTGATTATGCAATATTAAGTCCATAGGTCTTCTACCGTAGTAGAGCTGCTAAGGTCTTTTCGGTGTTGATTTGTCTCGGCTGGACACAGTGGGCAAGTTACATCGGAGGACTGGACCTCTCTATTAGACATGAGATGTTGTGGGGTAAAGGTGGGGTTGGGCACCAATAACTGTTAGGTGAGGACCCAATGACGACTTTATTTCTGCGGTTATACGGTGGGTCCGACTTAACTAAGTAATGGGGCCAATAACTGTTAGGTGAGGTCTTCATCACTTAGAGACCAAGTACCACTGCAATATGCTTGAGAAGTATTGTGCAAGAGTTGTACACTCATCCATTTATATGTCACCAATAACTGTTAGGTGAGGCGGCATGTAAATCGGTGAGACCGCAGTACCCACTAAAAATCCTAGTCGCGTAGATTTTTCGTTTCTCCATCAGGGGAGTATGAGGGATTCGAGAAAATAGTGGGAGCATATTTGTTTTAAAAGTCCCTAGAACAAATTAAGTTCAAGTACAAAGTCTAACTAGAATCTTTACTCTCTACAGATCACAATGTCAGCTTCAAACCCTTTGACCCGTATCTTTAAGACCAATCGACTGACCGGAACCAACTATAAAGGACTGGCTTAGAAACCTGAAAATTGTTCTGAATTGTGAGAAACTAGGGTATGTGCTCGAGAATGATATCCCTAGGTTACCAGCACGTCCTACTGATGATCAGCGTGAGACGCATCAAAAGTGGACAGATGCCGACATTAGGGTCAAGTGCTACATCATGGCATCCATAACTAATGAACTTCAATGCCAGCATGAGAACATGAAGACTGCTAGGGAAATACTAGCTCATCTGCAAGAGTTGTATGGTGAGCAGAGCCGCACTGCACGCTTTGAAGTGTCCAAGAGGCTCTTCAAGGCAAAGATGCGCGAGGGGCAGTCTGTCCATGATCATTGTCTGACTATGATCAAGGACCTCGAGGAGCTTGAGAAGCTCGGTATGTCCATGCATAAGGAACTGCAGATAGATCTGATCCTGCAATCCCTTCCTGATTCATTTGGTCAGTTTATAGTAAACTACCATATGAATAAAATTGAATGCACTAAGACCGAATTGTTGAATATGTTGGTAACTGCTGAAGGGGCCTTGAAAGGTTCAAGGGGCTCTGTTCTTGCTGCTGAGCTGACTTCTGGTTCCAAGAGAAAGTCTACTTGGAAGAAAAAGAAGCCTGCAAAAAAGCACAAGAAAGACAAAAAGCCTAAGAAGGAAGTTCATAAGAAAAAGGCCGATGACAAAGGAAAATATTTCCACTGCAACGTCGACGGCCACTGGAAAAGAAACTGCCCTTCATACCTCGAGAGCCTGAAGAACAAAAAGGACACACCTTTTGAAGGTATGCTAGACTTGCTCGTGATTGAAACTAACCTTACGGTTTCTTCTACTTCTAGTTGGGTTATAGATTCTGGTTCTAGTGCTCATTTGTGCACTACCATGCAGGGTCTAAAGAAAAGTAGGAGGCTGGCGGAAGGTGCAGTGACCCTTCGGGTTGGCAACGGGGCGAGAGTTGCTGCTGTAGCTGTGGGCACCTATCCTCTGCGATTACCGTCTGGATTTAGTTTATTACTTAGAGACTGTTATTATGTCCCTGCTGCTAGCAGAAATTTGATTTCTGTTTCATGTTTAGCACAGGATGGTCATGTTATGACATTTGATAAAGACTGCTGTTCTATTTATTTCAGAAATAAATTAGTTGCACGTGGTTTTATGATTGACAGTCTCTATCACTTGCATATTGATGTGTCTGTGAATATGTCTGAGCAAGTAGTGAGTGCCAAAGGATCTAAAAGATCCAGAGATGAGATAAACCAGAAGTATTTGTGGCACCTCAGGCTTGGCCATATTGGAGAGGATAGAATGAACAAAATGGAGAAAGATGGGCTTCTTGGCCCATTGACTTCCGAGTCATATCCAGTTTGTGAGTCCTGTCTTCAAAGAAAAATGGCTAGATTACCTTTTGTAGGACATGGGGAAAGGACCACTGAAATACTTACCCTGGTACACACTGATATATGTGGCCCATTCGATGTGCTAGCCAGGGGTCGTTATTCATACTTCATTACCTTTACCGATGACTATTCACGATATGGGTATGTGTATCTTATGAGATACAAATCTGAGTCTTTTGAAAAGTTCAAAGAGTTCAGAAATGAAGTAGAAAAACAGATCGGAAAAACCCTTAAGGTTCTTCGATCAGATCGAGGAGGAGAATACCTTAGTGGGAAATTCCGGGACTATCTCAAGGAGAATGGCATAGTCTCACAATGGACGCCTCCGGGTACACCTCAACTCAACGGGGTGTCAGAGAGGAGGAATCGGACTCTATTGGATATGGTCCAATCCATGATGAGCTTCACTGATCTACCTATGTTTCTTTGGGGAGATGCCTTATTATCCGTGATTTATTTATTGAATAGAGTTCCCTCTAAATCCGTTCCTACCACACCGTATGACATATGGCATGGTAAGAAGCCGAGTCTTGGTCATCTCAAGATTTGGGGATGTCCGGCCCACGTCAAGCGACTACAGGCGGACAAGTTAGAGCCTAGGACCATAAGTGCTCGTTTCATTGGATATCCTAAAGAGTCATTAGGATACAATTTTTACATCTCAGAGGATCACAATGTGTTTGTGAGCCGACATGCCGTCTTCCTGAAAAAATAGTTTATCCTTGATAGAGGCAGTGGGAGGAAAATTGAGCTTGAAGAGAAAGTCTCTGAAAAGCAACGAGTAATGGATCCTATAGAACCTATTCACATAGAGCCAGTACACATAGTACCTCCTCCACCTCGTAGATATAGTAGGGTCTCCCATCCTCCCGATAGATACTTAGGTATACTAGTAGAGGACACCGAGGAAATGTTTCTCATGGGAGATAGGGAACATGTACAGGATCCCAATACCTACAACGAGGCGATATCAGATATCGATTCCGAGAAATGGCTGGAAGCCATGAAGTCAGAGATAGACTCCATGTATTCCAACCAAGTCTGGACCTTAGTAGATCCACCAGAAGGTATAGTACCTATTGGATGCAAATGGATCTATAAAAGGAAGATAGGTTCGGATGGGAAGGTAGAGACCTATAAAGAAAGGCTAGTGGCGAAAGGGTATAGTCAGCGCGAAGGCATTGACTATCAGGAGACTTTTTCACCTGTAGCCATGCTAAAATCCATTCGAACATTGCTTGCCATCGTAGCGTTTCATGATTATGAAATATGGCAGATAGATGTGAAAACTGCTTTTCTGAATGGATATCTTGATGAAGATATCTATATGGAGCAGCCTTTGGGTTTCACTTCCAGTGATGGAGATCACAAGGTCTGCAAGTTGCAAAGGTCCATCTATGGACTAAAGCAAGCATCTCGGAGCTGGAATACTCGTTTCAATGATGCAATCAGATCGTTTGATTTCATCAAGAACGAAGAGGAACCGTGTGTTTACAAGAAGGTTAGTGGGAGTGCTGTCGTGTTCCTCGTACTGTACGTGGATGACATCCTCTTGATTGGGAATGATGTTCCCATGCTAACCTCGGTCAAGGTCTGGTTGTCAAAAGAGTTCTCCATGAAAGATCTTGGGGAAGCATCCTACATTTTGGGGATTAAGATCTATAGAGATAGATCTAAGAGGTTGCTTGGCCTATCACAGAAGATGTACATAGAGGAGGTACTGAAGAGGTTCAGTATGGAAAACTCCAAGAGGGGTCTATTATCCCTTAGGCATGGGATTCATCTCTCCAAAAAGATGTGCCCCAACACATCTGAAGAGATTCAACGCATGAGCAGGATTTCTTATGCTTCTGCAATAGGGAGCCTCATGTATGCCATGCTATGTACACGACCTGATATAGCCCTTGCTGTGAGTGTCACTAGCAGATATCAGTCGAATCCAGGCGAAGAGCACTGGACAGCTGTGAAGAACATTCTTAAGTACTTAAGAAGAACTAAAGATTTGTTCTTGGTCTTTGGAGGAGCATCGGAGTTAAAGGTAGAAGGATACACAGATTCAGACTTTATGACTGATATTGATGATAGAAAGTCTACATCTGGATATGTGTTCTTGTGCAATGGTGGTATGGTAAATTGGAAGAGTTCCAAACAACCGATCATTGCTGATTCTACCATGGAAGCTGAGTATATCGCCGCCTCTGAAGCTGCAAAGGAAGCCTTCTAGTTCAAGAAATTCATTGCAGAGCTAGATGTAATGCCATCAGATGCCATCACACTCTATTGCGATAATAATAGCGCCATAGCTCTCGCTAAGGAGCCAAGGTCTCATCAGAAGTCTAAGCACATAGAGCGGCGTTTCCACCTCATACGCGACTATCTCGAGAAGAAATATGTCGAGGTACAGAGAGTAGACTCTGCGGACAACGTGGCAGACCCGCTCACTAAACAGCTAAGTTAGCAGAAGACTGAAGCCCACCTTGAGAAGATGGGACTTAGATATATGGCTGATTGGCTTTAGTGCAAGTGAGAGATTGTTAGATGTATGCCCTAGAAGCCAATCTGGCAGACACATTATTTATTCTGGGACATAAATTTGTACTTGACTTTATTATTATTGAATAATAAAAGGGCATCTTTTCATTCATATTGTTTATGTGTCTATGAATCGTCCAAGAAATTAATAAGATGATGATACATATTCTCAAGAGTTGAGAATTTGAGCCATGTATCATTGGTGATTAATTTCTAAATGCTCCTGATCAATGGATCATCACGAGGACAGTGATCGATCCGATCAGTACACAGATCGCTTTCCTTATGGATGGACAAGACTCGAGTCCACAGTGTAGGGACACTGAAGTGAGAGTGCAGGTGCTTGTTAGAGAACAAGGGTACTGAGCGTGACCAAGACAAGAAATCACTTGGATGTCTATCCACTCGTCAGTGACTTGCTTGATGTTGCAGTAGTGTGACTGGTCCTTTGACCTGCGGTGCTTCGGCTATTCACAGTGAGGTTATTATAATTTGACTGCACATATACATGGTCTCTAGTCATATGGGTCCTTGTTGTGTAGATTGGCTGTAGTAGGTTCACTGTAGGAGTAGGGTATGCACTTACATGGAATCTATCGACCTTGATAGAAGAGGAGAGATCCTATGTGATTTATTAGACTGAGTTTTAAGACCTTGGCTAGGGCAGTAAATACAGTGGAGAAAGAGTTTTCCACTATCGAACTCAAGTCAAATAAATCTAGACATATGACAGACGATGGGGTTTGACGAGTTATCCATGACCTCCGGTCTGTAGGGATCCATGATAGAAGGACTGTATCATACGATAACTGCACCTAGAGGTTCATCATTCTGTTCTACTGGGTAGCCACTACATACTGCTAGGTGTCACTGGTGGATGGTGAGACTCACAGGGATCATCTTAATGGTCGATGAACCCTGATGAGTTGAGTTGGAATTGTTTCAACCCATTGAAAGGAGTTTTCAATGATATTGTGATAGAGATCGCAATATATCTCACTACCAGTCAGAATAGAACCTATGGGGTCACACACATTGGAGGTATTGACTGATCCGATGGTTGAATGTGATTAGGAATCTCAAATAATCAATTAGATTGATAAATGGATAACTCGCTAAGAGTTAGTGGTTGGAAAAAGAAATAATTGCAATCGGATTGCAATTTAATTAATTAGATTTAATTAATTGGACTTGATCATGAGTCCTACTTGGAGTGAGATTCATGAAGTCCTAATTGGATTAGGATTTCAAATTAAATTAGAGTCCTACTTGGAATAGGATTTCTAAAAAAAAAAGAAAGGGGTGCACTTAGTCCTTTTTGAAAGAGACTAAACCTCCTAAGATTAAGCCCCTAACCTCCACTTGATTAGATCAAGTGGAGGCGTGCATGATGTAACATAAGGAGGGAGGGGCGTACACCCCTCCCTTGGCATTTCACGGGAAGAAAAGGAGGAGGGGCCCACGCCCCTCCTCTTGAATAATGGATAAGAATGGAGCTCCTAAATTTTAGGAGCTCCAACTTTATCTTAAAAAAGGAATAAAAAGGGGGGCTGCCGTGAAGTTTTTTCTACCCTCTCCTTTTGTGCCGTGAAGCCCCTCCATTCTCCTCTTGTTATCAGCCGCAAGCCATAAAAAAAAAAGGTGGTGGTGTTGTGGGCTCCTCCTCCTTGATTCCTTCTTCCACCGCAAGAACGATAGAAAAGGCTGCAAAGGGTGTTATCATCTTCTCCCTTTATCTTTGTTCTTCTGTCAAAAACAATCAAGAGTTAATTGCAGAAGGGAGGATATCAGCCATCAAGAGTTGTCTTTGCAAGGGAGCTAGCACCCGGGGAGATACGAAGGCTTCGATCGGTTCAATACTTCGTGTGGATACCTGTAGAGGCCGGACGCGTGTGCGGCTTCCACTGAACCTTCATCAAATACCAGGTAAATCAGATTTGCGGAGACCATCTACCCGCATAAGGTGAAGATCTGATCTTCTTAATGATTTAAAAATGATTTTAAATAATTTAATTCTAATTTATCTACAAACGAAAAGGTTTTAAATACGTTCATGCGATGAACGGATCCCGCATATGTTTTCCGCTGCAATCTGAAAATTATTCGAAATTTTCATGGCATATGAGGGATCCTAACAAATTAGTTGTGGAGTAGTACATTTTATTTCTATTTGAGACTATTCAATTGAGATTGACTAGCTAGCTACCAAAGCTTCTCTTTCATGAAATTTTGAGTTGTTTTCAAATACTAATCATTTAGTTTATTTATTTATTATTTAATGTATTTAGTTAAGAACTATCACTAGAGTATAGTATTTGGCCTCACATTTTTTTATGAGATTAGAGATAAAAATATATACAAATAAGGGATGAGGGAGGGAGAGGTGGGGGAAATATCTCATGAGTATGTGGAGTTTGCCATGTCTCAAATCATGAATTAATGTAGAGGGGTGTGACAGGCTGACAGCTAAAATATTATCAAACTGGACCCAACCTATGGCCACCCCTTTTAGAGCTAAGCATAGACCAATCATGTTGTTTCTAATTGGATTTGATTGGTTCAGTTCCATAGCTTGGCGAGAGCACCGATGCTTAAACAGGGAGAATATGTGAGAGCCTATGCAGGCATGTATTTTGTCCCACATCAGTTGTGCATTAAAAAGATTTTAAATATTTATACAAGGCCAAGGAACCCAAATAATACCTTCTGATTAGTTTTTTTGGATAAGATTCTGGGTTGTTATAGATATATCATAAATATATTAAATTTTATGTTAGAATAATATTAAAAATCAAATGGCGCCTTTCACTATCACTAGGCCTTTAGGTAACCTCAGAACTACTCCTAGACCAATCTGAGAGAGGATGTAAAGTTATATTTGACTTGCAAATACCTAATGAGCTTAAACTTTGTAAAGAAGTCTATAAAAGGCCAAATTTCAATGATATGAGTAGTTCAATACACATCAATATAGATAATGACATCAGTATGATTAGCACAAGTGGAATATAAAGCTTAAACTACTTTTATTATGTTTAGGATTAAACTATTTTCTTGACATATCTTGAATCACCTCTATTGGAACTTGGACAAGGAAGTTATAGCCAACATACTAGAATGGTGTAAGTGCTATCCAAGCTTGTGTACTGAGGGTCGTTATACCATCAATATATAACATAGTGGTAGTTCTCATATCGTTAGATTACATTTGGATGTCAAAAATCTAATATCAAATAATTTCAATTTCTATTTGGCGGCTGATGGATTCTTTGCTGGGACGGATCAATGACGTGTGATAGGTTCATAAGAATGCAAAGGCATGCCATTGATAACTAAAAGGAAATAGGGATGAAGGGTTAGTAATGCAAGTCCTAATGCCTTGACCTTTAAGAACTTTCACTACTATGATACTTCTTGCTCGAAAGAAGAGGAGGTAGGTTGTAGTTAGGGCAATGATTCTATGATTACAGCAATGGATCAACTATATTAAAACAAGGCAACGAAAGCAAAAAAATTAAAGATAAATGTAGGGATAGGTTAAAGGTAAAGATAAAGATAATGATTGGTATTTCATTGGCCAAATTTTTTTTCTTCCAATTACATATCATTATTTATACAATATAACTATAAACGGTTAACTATAGGTCCTTCAAAATTATGACCGTCACTACAAGAAAATTCATCTTTTCCGATGCTTTTTATAATCTTTACCAACACTTATAAGCGTCGGCTGAAGTTCCCGCGACGCAAACAGAAGCGTCGTAAAAGCGTCGGCAAAAACAGGGCTTTTCCGACACTAATAAAGCGTCGGCAAAAACGACATTCGCTGACGCTTTAAAGCGTCAGGAAAGCCCAAAGCATGCCTAGTTCGGGTTTTCGCCGACGCTTTTAAAGCGTTGGCAAATGTTTTTTGCCGACGTTTTTTTTAGCGTCGGCGTAGTCGTTCAGTTTACCGACGCTTTAAAGCGTCGGCGTAGGCGTGCACAACTTTTATTTACCAACGCTTTAAAGCGTCGGGATTGCTATTTTTTTAAAAAAATAAAAATACGAATGTAAATTATAAAAACACATTATAATAATATGAACCAGTATTACATTTACATTGACACAAACATTCCAATCATTCGAAATATTTAAATTGTCATATCTTAGAATTACAATGTACTTTGCAAAATAAGAAACATATACATATCAAACTCCATAAAAACCAGTCTAGAATGTATCAAGGACGGGATTCAGCTCCATTATCATCATCTCTATGAGCTTTTGAAGTCTCAGGAATCTGCAAAAAAAAGGGAAAACCATATATGTAAATTAATTTATTTACTTGTTTCTCTTCTAGAGAGCTCTTTGATGGAACTATTGACAGCGGGTAATCACTACCAAGTACCAACATAAGAGATGCAAGTCAGAATAATTAATAGTAAATATATGATTAAAAAACAAATAAAAAGGCTTTACTATCTCAAATTAGTGCTCTTTATTGCATAAAATAAAAATCTACGAATAGGAAAAATAACAACGAAAAATTGAAAAGAGAAGCATTTTAAATAGCTGACCTGTCCATCTGCTATTATAAGAAGAACATGATATTGGCCACCACTATTATCTACAATCCCGATGGCTATTTTAATTATTGGTGCAAAGGATGTTGGTCCTGTCAAGAAGGTCCAGAGTCATGACCAAATAGGAACTTCACAATGATCATATGAGGTTGACAAAAAAATAGCATGTAAGTAAGAGCATCGTACAGATCAGCTAATCGAAGATGTGGAACTAATTCTTTATATCATTGTAGTGCTTCCTCAAAGCCATTACATGGTCGGTTCTCTCGATAAAACTGAATACCTCCTGATGCTGCAATATAGAAACAATAACAGAATCCCCAGACAGTTTTAGAAAGGTAGCCTTGAAATTTGTAGAAAAATTAAGTAGACCTTTTTCTACAAGCTAGAGCGACACTAACCATCTCCGAATCCAAAGCATGGAATAAGATTATCCTCATCAAAAGCAGATAGAGTTCTTCCAATAATTGATAATGCCCGCTAAATTTCCCTCACCTCAATAATCTCAGCTCAGACATGCTCACCTTACATGCTTGGACTTTCTCTATTGCTCAACA
The DNA here is from genome assembly GCF_009389715.1 of Phoenix dactylifera. Lineage (NCBI taxonomy): Eukaryota > Viridiplantae > Streptophyta > Magnoliopsida > Arecales > Arecaceae > Phoenix > Phoenix dactylifera. The sequence goes on from NW_024068592.1 coordinate 122,002, forward strand.
TTTTGAATCATACAACACGCATACCTTGTTGCCATCTTACATATTCCCCCAGGTCTTAAGGGAAGTTTACTTGACATGACATTTTAGAAGAGTCTCTATATTGCATATCTGATTATAACTCGTAAATATATCTTTAACCATCTCTCGATTGTTCTGTATACCATGTCTCATGAAACTTCTTTATCATCAGTCTTTATTGCAGTCAATGATAATGTTACTTCACTGGCATTGCTGTACATACACTAGCTGGTTCTATTAAATTTTAGACCATTATATTAACTCATCCTACTGCATAACACTATTATCAGGAAATAATATAAACAATGGTACCTCCTCTTTAGTATTGATAAATTCAACCTCATTTACCTTCA